>NC_143556.1:153122500-153400269 GCF_054136105.1 Typopeltis vanoorti | reverse complement strand
GTATTCTAGACCTAAGTCAGTTGTGAAGCTATTCTAAAAACAGGAAAGGATCCAACACAAGCAAACAATTAGCGGTATTGCAATGCTTAGCTGACTTTGCAGGATATTAGGGAAAATGTTTAATGCCAGACTTCTCAGAACACAATAATCTCTTCTCCAATACACAATGTGGCTTTGTAAACACATTACTCAACTCTTGACAACTTTGTCAGTTTAGAAACATATATAAGAGAATCATTCTTCAAACAAGAATTTTGTGTTTCAAGAATTCTTTGACATGGAAAAGTATATAACACTGGAGTTATGGCATATTAACCACCCAAACCGGCCATGAGATCTAGCACTGGCAAGATAAATCTAGATACGAAGCTCTAAAACCCATTGAATAACATGGATAAGAAGTGCAATTTGGTGTCACTATTTCATCCACATATTTGGCCAGTAGAGAAGTTTTAAAAGTCTTGTATAACTTAGAAATCAGAGCATACGTTCTACTATGCCCTAGATATCAGTGGATTCAGGAAGCTATCCTTCTCCAGTATTTATATTTTTTTTCTGCCTAGCTGAAAATGCACTCTTCAATGACATCTTGTAATATGAACATGACAGTGTTACTTCAGTAGCAACAGGAGTTCTTGGGACTTATCTTTGACAGAAACTCAGGTTTGCATTCCTTGCACACAAGAGATCATTGCATCTCCTCCATACTATCCTCTACTAAATGGAGTGCTGATCGATTAACACTGCTTCCTCTTTATAGTGCACATATAGATCCAAACCTTAATCTATACAGAGTGTGTAGGTCTGAAATGGTATGGTTTGGCAAAACAGGGTGACCAAATTTAGATTCAATCCATCATCAAAACATATGGTTAGCTATTTGTGCCATTTGCCCAATCACAGCCTTTATGCTGAAGCAAATTCATCAGCTATATCACTTTGACAGAAACAGTTGTATCTTAACTATACCCTAAAAATAAATTCTCTCCAAGAGCATGCAATGTGGACTAGACCCACTGCCGGCATTGAGAGAGCTCAATATCACACACATTACTGTTATTCATAATTTTGTTATGCATATTAAAGAGATTATGGAAGCTATTGGCATGAATGTTGACATTGCTCACACCAAACATAACAGCATTCTGACATAACATTTTGCACTCTATCCCAGACTTGTCACTTTTCAACTACAAGTCTCACAAATCATCATACTGGCCTGGTTGGCCAAGTGGTAAGAGTATCAGCTAAAACGGTGCATGTTCAAATCCTGCCATGGGTATGGATGATGGGATTGTCTGTGAAAATCCTAATCCTGGTGGTGGGCAGCAGAGGGCATTAGTGTAGTTGCAGTTTGTTAGTTGGTAGATTGTTTGGGGTAGGAGTTGTAGAGTAGGTACAATCCCTTGCTGAGTCTTCGACTCCCTAGAGGTGTCACATAATAATAATAATAATAATAATCTATTTTGCCTCCAAGTGTGGCTCATGCTTCAAAATCTGAGATTTCTGTTGGATGAGCTTCTGATTTTCCTATCTCTATGACAATAATTATAAAAGTAGGGTGGTCTGAAAAGTTATTGGCTTTGACCATATATAGCATCACTATTGGCAAGATTTTTTCTCAGTTGGAACATCACTGTGGAATTGCAAGTCATGCTATACAGTAGTTTGTTTTATACAGCTGTCTGAAGCAAAAGTGTTGTGTGTATCCCTTGAAATGGATAAAATTCAGTATCGTGCAGTTATAAAATTCTTTGTAAAAGAAGGTTTCATGCCAAACAAAATTTATTCAAACTTTGTAAAACTTTATGGAACTCTTCTCCTCTTCTCTTCTCCTGTGTTTTTACTAATTAATAAATGGGCCGCCTTTTTAGTTTAAATGTGGCCGTATCACCTTTGAAGTTGATCCACATGAAGTCCATCCAAAAAGTGGATGAGCAGCTGGTCAAAGTGCAGGAAATTGCAGAGACTATAGGCATTTCAAAGGAAAATGTAGGGTCTATTTTGCATGACCAATTGGAAGTGAAAAAGCTTTGCACAAGATGCATTCCAGGATTTCTCACAGCAGAACAAAAATGCACTCCCATGAAAACATCTGAACAGTGCTTTGACAATTTCAACAAGAATAAAACTGATTTTCTGCATCGATATATTATTATGGATGAGACTTGGACTCACCGTTACACACCAGAATCCAAACAGCAGTCAAAACAGTGGATAAAAGCTGTATGTTCAGCACCAAAGTAGACACATTCAGTTATATCAGCAGGAAAGGTCATTACATCGGTGATTTGTGATGCTAAAGGCATGTTGTTTACAAATTATCTTGAAAAGGGTAAAACAATAACCCAAGAATATTATTCCAATCTTTTAACCAGACTAGACAAAAAATTCATTAGAAAATACCCAGTTTGCAAAAGAAAAAATCATCTTACAACAGACCACTGCTGACTGTGGTGTTTCAGCAATTGGAAATTTAAGGGATCTGCGCTATGAATTGTTCAAACATAAACCGTATACCCGAGATTCGGCTCCCTCTGATTTCTCTCGCTTCCTCAAACTAAAACTCCTCCCTAATCAGTGTTCTTCTTCATATCAAGAGATGACTGCAGCTATAGATAGGTATTTTGCAGATCTTACTGAGAACAACTACAGGAATTGGATAATGGTGCTGCAGCCTTGATGGATTAAATGTGTTAACCTTATTGGAGATTATGATGAAAACAGAAATAATTTTTAAATTATAAATTCGTTTTTTTCATTGTTAGGCCAAGAACTTTTCAGACCACCCTTGTAAAACAGAATTGCATGCCACTCGGCTCACACTAATTTGTGCACATCAAAGAAAAGTGTACAATTTATATATTCTGAGTTCTTTACAGGCTATATCCTCTCCTGTATGTAATCTACATCCAGTGTTTTGTAAGGTGTTTTGACTGTTGTACAAAATGAAGACCCCTAATTTGATGTTTCTTTGTTCTCTATTGCAAAAATTGGCAAAAATAATGAAGAAATTTAATATTACAGCTTCTTCACTACCCTACCCAAACTTCATTCTTCACTGTGTCAACCCAAACCAAAACCTCACCAATTTCTCAGGAATAAATTAAATCATCTGCAGTTGTGGGGAGCTGTATTATGGGCCAACAAATAAGTCTCAATATGACTTGAAGAGCTTCAATAGACTGGAATATTACTACAAATATTCATAAATGCCTTCATGTACTAGAAATATGCATCTTAGAATCAAGAAATAGTTCTGGATACCTAACATATGAACAATAATTTATGTTATAATTTACTTGAATCACAGCTCAGTAATTCAGTTTTGATATTCTCAAGATAGTTCCCACTCACTAATGCCTCACGCTAGATCTGCCATGCATACGTCAGTTCATTCTTGATTGCTGTGGTTCTTAACTTGTGTATATGAGAAGTTCATTTCTTCTCTTGGTAAGTTTCCAGTTTTTGTGAGAGTATGTACACCTGAAGAAGTTGCCATTCTGATAAAAACAGATGTGTTCTAATTAAAGGTTTTATCTTATATCAGTGGTTCTAGTCAGTAAAATTCTAATATAAAACTATATATAAATTAAAATAATTAATTTAAATGAAGGAGATATTAAATACCACATTGTTTCATTACTGAATAAGAAACTCAAAGATTGGAATTAAAGGATTTCATGCAGAATATAAACACTATAAAAGTGTCGGCAAATACTCACGTACAACAAAGCATGTAGTACAAACTTGGCCAACTCGTAGCAAAGGTAGGTAAAACTCTGATCACTATTCTTAGTACTTGCCATAATGTAAAACATCTCCTAGGAGATATATGATGTTTTACATTATGGTGGGAGGTAACTGTCCCGACTGGTTTCAACCTTTATTGAGATCTCATCAGTGAGTAGGTAGACCAAATTAAAAAGAAATTATATACTTTGGTATATGAGTTGCCAAAAAGCTACACCCATTAAATTACTTAAATATAAAGAGCCGATAGGCTTCACTACAGTTTGGTAACATTATTTAAAGTAATGGGATATTAACCACCTTACTGGCCGTTTTTACTCATGGATTTTTAGGGCACTGTAGATGTATATTTACCAATATATATATGTAGCAAAAAGGAAGACAAATTTACACATACCTTTTTCTTGGTGTTGTGGCTTTACATCTTTCTGCAATGCCCAAACTACTATGTGTGTGGGGGTAGCAATGTGGGAGAATTAAATTAGATATGGAAAAACCAAGGTTTTATGAATAATATATATATATATATATATATATACATTTATATACAATGCGAAAGGGTGAAAGAGGTTGAAACAGCAACTGATTTTTAGAGGAGGGAAGGGGTTTGATGGGGTGCAGTCCATTTCAATTATGCTTGGTCATCATCTGAACACATGGAGGAAGTGGATGCTATGTCAGGTCAGGTAGGTTAGGTTCAGAGATTAAGTAGGGTCTGTGGACATTGATAGACCCTACATAATCTCTGAGGTTTGGAAGCTTCCCAACATAAAATTGTGGTCACAACCCTGATCAATAAGCAATTTCACAAACATTTCAAAAGCAGAAGCATCTACCCGACCTGACATAGCAACCACTTCCTTCATGTGTTCAGACGATGACCAAGCATAGTCGAAATGGACCGCATCCCACAACCTCCTTTCCCCTCTCTAAAAATCAGTTGTGTTTTAGACCCTCTTTCACCCTTTCCAACCCTATATAAATATAAAAAACGGGGGCACTGCTAAACAGAAGCAGGTAAAATTGCCATGAATATAATAGTTTATTAAGAGGAGTGACATGGGAGTTTTACCAGAAATAATATCCATCAAATAGATTTATTTCTTTGATACCTTTAATTTGATATTCAGTGTATTGTATACAAACGATTTGTATAAACGTTTTGATCCTCATTACTAATAATAAAGCAGTTGTATTTATAAAATTGATGAAGAAAATACATCATAATATATTGATATTTTAACAGTATATCTGACAGTAATACAAAATGCCAATGATAGAATACTGTAATAACTCTGTAGTGGATATTCTAAAGTTAAAAATTAACCACTAATTAGACACAAATACATCTCCCTTAATCAAAACGTTCAAAACGTACTTTAAAACATATGATATAATTATGTTTTATAATTATGGTAAAACAATTGGGTAACTAATTGGTAAACTAAACTAATAATTTTGTAGCATGATAGCTATTTTCGTATGCATTCGATGTGATATTTTATTCCTCCCTAAAATAGAAACACTTTTCAAAATTTAAACTTTCAAATTTGAAAATAATTATGTTTCAGTGTACAAAAATGTATCTAAATATAATTATATCATTTGCTTTTTTGGAATGTGATACACCTCATCCTAGGAAATTAGTTTGAGTTAGCAAATGATAAAAATGATTAGTATAGAATTCATTACCATGGCATAGACTCTATATTAGCCTTATTGCTAAAATCGCTAGGGAAATTGTTTGCAACAAAAACGAAATGTGTAACAGCATATTTATCTTCAACTTTGGAACTTATACAATCCTGAATTCATTAAAAAATCTGGATATATAAACATATGAAAAGTCACTACAGTGACCACTATAATTTCGGAATTATTATAGAATATCCTATTGTACTATCACATGATGAGAGCAATCACTGTGATATGCACTTCAGTAAAAATTTACTAGCTTAGTTGTTAATTGTAAAAATACCTAAGCTAGCCTTACCTTCCATAGAGTATTGCATACAAAGAAATATGAAAAAATATCCAGTTTTATGGGTTAAAACCAGTAAATCAGAATTAACCAACAGATAAACCTATTTTGTCTAGAAATGCATAAATTAAATGATTGTAACAAAGAAAATTTTCCAATTCCAATTTTCCAATTCGAATCTCTGAATATGTTGTCCTCCATTTGGAGGAGTTTTAGAACATTTGAGAGAATCTTTGATTGTATTAATTATAGGAGTTTTTGATGCAAGAAATTCTTTATAAGCTGGAGATGATAGGAAGTCATTAGAAACTGCAGCATCGTTGGAAGCCTTGGGGTGATTAGAAATTGGGTTGTCATTGGAAGCTTGGGAGTAAATGGAAGATAGGGAAGTTTGTAAACATCAGGAACTGGTGAGCCATCAATAGCATGGGAGTCATTAGAAACAGGGGGAGGTATAGATTCAACAGAGGCTATGGAAGGTATAGATTTAGCTAAATCTAGTGGAGCAATAATCGATGCTTCTATACTAGATTCAGCTGTATGAGAAATGTCTGTAGTAAATGGTGCAGGAGAGCCTAATCTTGAAAGAGCAGAGAATTGTGATGAAGGGGAAAAATTAGACTTTTCTAATAGGGAATTTTGATGTTTTATATGGTTCGTCTGTTTAATGGTATATCATCTTGGTAGTGAGATAAATTTCTTTTTATTACTGGTATTTTTTATTGATTCCTTTATATACACTTTCTTATGTTTAAGATGTTTTTTACCTTTTTTTCTAATAGTCTTGAAGTTACTCTCTCTCCATAAAATAATTAGAATTTCCTTTTGGCTTTTATTACATTTGCATGTTTCAGTTTGTTCAACTTCTCTAAGTAATACTTCTGAATAATGAACTATATTAAAATTTTCATTTGATGGGTTTGAAGGAGATTGATTTTCAACTATTCTGGGATTGTGTGGTATTAGGTTATTAGTGTTATCTTTTGATATTTGCATCATTAGGTCAGAGGTCAATATATTGTCATCAATATTGTCAGAATGTTCTGCGAAATCTCTAAGAGAATTCAAGTCTTCTGTTATATGTGGTTGTTCGACAAATATGGTTTCCAAAACAAAACGATATTGTTCATCTGTTAGGAGTGATTGTTCCATGGTTGGTGGTGATTCTACAATAGTTGCAATTTTATCTTCTAAAGGTGGCAATGATTGCTCTGTGACTTCATGTAATTGATCTGTGGTTGCTGGTAATTGTTCTGTAATTGGAAATGATTGGTTATTTGCTGGAAGTGATTGGTCAGTTGCTGGAAGTGTTTGTTCAATGTGTATTCTGTAAGAAATGTCAACTGTATCTCCATCAAAAGTGGACCTCAAAAATTTGTATCAGATGCATCTAGATATGACTCTTCGATAATATCTTTCTCATATATAAATGTGTTCTTTGTTACAAAAAAGAAATAAAATGTGTCATTCATAATTTTAAGAAACTGTCAGGAGGAACACTTTTTTTTCAAAATATTGAATGAATTCTGAACAATATGTTATAAAACGTGTCGTTCCGTGGAAATTAATAAAATCTTCAATATTTTTATTATAATTATTGTTACCAATATAGAATATTGCATTTGCATGCACTAGACTGTACACTCTGACATTGTTGATTTGATATACGAGGCTGGAGCATTGTTTCTTTTATCATGTGGATATAAGTAGGATCCACATTTATTTCCAGTAAGGCACTGATGACTGAATTGTGTTCTATGTTATCAAATGTTTTTTAAATCAATAAAGAGGAAACATAGAGGGATTTGGTATGGTCTGCATTTTTCTCTTAGTTGTGAAATGACCTGAATATGATCTATTGGGGAGTAGCCCCTTCTGAATCCTACCGGTTCTCTGATGGAGTTGTCTTCTAGGGTGTTTTGGATTCTGATCAGTATTACTCTCTTCATGATGTTATATATGTGAGAAGTTAGACAGATTGGACGATAGTTTTTATGTCCTTTTTTGAACAGAATTATGGTTTTTGAAGTTTTCCATTCCTCTGGAATCTTTCTTTCTTCGAAGTACCATTTGGATCTGGAAGCCAAGGCTTTGAAAATAATTGGTCCACCTTGTTGGATTTCTTCAGCCTTAACATGATCAACTCCTGAGGCTTTACCTTGACTCATTTTCTTAAGGGCATGTTCTATTTCTTCTGGAAGTACATCTGGTATATTGCTTGGTTTTGGAATGATAGGTTCTGAAAGTTTGTACTTGGTTGAATAGAGATCATAAAAACATTCTGCACAATTTTTTCTATCCTTTTTCTATTGGTATGTTTTTCTCCATGTTGATCCTGTAAAGCAGATGGAATTGAGTGTTTAAAATTTAAGTCTTTCTCTATTTTTTTCAGGCTGGTTTTTCATTGCACTGCTTCTCTTAATTTTTGTATCCTGAAAGCTTTGTAGTCTTCTGGAATTCTTTTCCTTAGTAATTTACAGATAATTTCGTATTCTAGAAAATGTTCTTCAGATTTCTTCAGTTCTTTTCTCTTTTTCAGTAGTTCTAGAGTTTGAGGTGAGAGTCGTTCTCTTTTTTTTGTTTCACAGGAATTTCTGATTTTTTCTTGCACTCGTATAATACACATAAAATTAAAAGTACTTTTAAAAACCAATAAAATTAAAAAGTTAATGTAAAAACAAGTGATTGTGATGTCACTTAGTTACCCCTCATAGTTCCCATTAATAATATTTCACACATCACTGATCAAGCATATCACATTATTCTTTAATTCGCAAACAGCAATATCAAGCTGATCCAATCAAAATTGACCATATAACTCTAATTTTTGAAAATGAATGTCACACATTTTCTGCAAAATAATGGACTATACAAAATCTGTAAGTAGAATGTTTCTGTTATGTGAAGGTTAAACACATTGAATAAAAATTTTTCAGTAAAAAAATCATAACTGTTTACAATGTGACAAACGATTTGATTAATATTTAACAGTTCCTTTTGAGCTGACAATTGTAATACTCACTCTGAAAAACTGTCAGTGCATTTATATCTACCAAAACCAGTAAAATGAATAACTGAAATGATAAAAATTAAAATAACAAATAATAAATATCTATTTACTCATTTAACATATTCTATATATGTTGGATAATTATCGCCCATAATCGATGATAAATATTTACTTACATTACCACTCAGATTCATCTTGCTTTCTGCAGTTTTGCTTCTTTGAGGTCTCTTCTCTGAAGTGTGTTTCTTTGAAGTGCTAAAATAAGATTGAAAATGAATAGGCAAAAAATTGATGATTTGACATTATTTAAGAAAAGAGTAAATTAAAAAGGAGTTCATAAGGAAAGTATTTAAAACTGGGAAAATGCATAGTAGGTTCCCTAATATTAATGAACTTACATATAGATATACACTTAGTTACACAAGACTTAAATTTAGTTCACATAGTTATTGAATAATGGATATCCCTTATTAACTGGGTCCATAAAAACATCCTCAACCTTGCATTTCTCTTTACATTGGACAGAAAGAACACTGATTTAAAAGAAATAATTTACATTGCAATAGATATGAGAGTGAGAATACCCATGTACATTATATTCTACATAGAAGTCTTCAAAAAATTATCAGCTGTACATAAAAGAAAATGAAAAAACATACCTTCTGCACTGTTTAAGAAATCCATTTTAAGATTATTATTTATTGCCATACATCATGCTATGGCAGACATCCATTCCTATGAAAAGTATAGCACTGCCATCTTACTGCCATCTGCCAACTCAACCATCATACCTTTTGTGAAATTCCATTCTTTAAACTGTCCATACATGGACAATTAAAATATTTATAATAAAGATATGGATGCACAAGACATCATATCATTAAGCAGGTAATATATTTTCGAAATAATAGTGGAAACTATTAAATCTTTATTAGATATCAAACTAGATTTGCCAAAACATTTTTCTGAACATGACAAAAGATACAGAATCACTTTCTGTAGATAGAAATTTCATCAGGTCAGATTTCATAAGTTGAATAGAAAAGATTAAGCAACAGATTAGTGATTACATTTTAGAAATGATAGGTGAGCATATTGCTTCATCAAAATCGTATCAACTTGCAAAGTATAGTAACTATAATATACAATAAAAGTAGATGGTCGATTAAAGCCTCATATCGCTTGCATGATATCTTGGAAACAGTATTTACCAACTATAAAGCTTTGAGAAATTTTCTTACAATATCCATGCCAGATATTGGACAGTTGTGTGTACCATCTGAGATATTGCAAATCAAGAATTCTTTGATTTACAATAATTTTATCCTGAGAGTTGGGATGCTTTATGGCTCAAAGTATGGCTGAACCCACACAAATATCAACATTATATTAACCAAAAATATGTGGACATCTTTAGTAATAAATTCATTTTACAGGTTTATTGCATGCTACAACTGTGACTATCACTGCAAAACGATAATTGCCAATTGTAACACGTTAATATATGAATATTAAGCGTTTCCAAAGATATGGTACAACATTCATGATAGCATCAATAAAAACACATGCAACATGGAATATGCTGCAATTATTACCATAAAAGCAATTTGAGATTTGCATAATAAAAAGAATTACTTAATGCAATTTTTGATATGTTGAAAAATTTGGTATATACGTTCATCTTAAATCAAAGATAATAACAAAAGAACCAATATGAAAGTAAATATTTATTTGTTAGCAATAAAATTCCAATGAATTAATGACAAATTTCTAATTTATTTTTTCTTAAAGTACGCATCCAGTAGGTTCTTTAGAAAATCTTTTTACCCTCTTAAATGAAGACAGTTTTGTATGGAAATCTATGCTGAAAACCTTATATATCAACATATTATTTTAAACAACATTACCCTAAATCATTGGTAAAATATACTACAGGATATTTTTGAGCAAACAGAGTGACATGCTTATCTACATTGAACCAAATGAAGATATGGTTCAACCACCTTTAAATGCAAAGTGTGTTGTCATATTTAGCAGTCACCTGTTGTTTAAAGGATTAGGTTATATCATATAAGGAGAGCAATAATGTTACCAGTAAAACTGAAACTAGGAACACGTTACAAGAATGTAAATAAGTGTTTCTTCAATTCACTTATGCCAAACACTAAGCTGACTCTTGGAACCAGACAAATATAAAAACAATATCTTTGGAAATTTTACTGGCAGATGTGCACTTATTGTCTTACAAGCCAACTCCTCCACTTTTTCAATGTCACTCATAATCAACATATGCAAATGGTATGTATGTATGTCTAATCTTTGAACAAAGGGAACAAAGACACCAACTCAGAAGACACTAGAAGAAAAACGCAAAAATTAAGACAATAGCTGGACCATAGACTACAAACAACCCACACTAGTGCAAAAACCAACTGATGCCACCAGTAGCCACCAAGGAGACAAGTGCCTAGCCAACGTGAAGACCTTTGCAGTCATGGCCATGATCACAGGTCCTTGCATATCCACTACATTGGTGGTGTTCAACCTGTCAATCATGATCGACAGGTCAATAACGGAGTGATTTTTTGTCAATCTCTTTATTCCTCCTTACAAATTTAATTAAAACTAGAAGCAAAATATTTTATTTATCATTATTTTGTATTATTTTTAATTCTCTTTAAGTGTATTGCTATTGTTTATTAATTTTTCATTAAAACTGTCAAATCAGTAATTTTCTTATAAGTCTGGGTAAACGAATTAATTTGGAAACAGTGAAAGTCAAACAGCAAGCAGAGTGAATACAATTTTAAGCATAGCACATCATATGCATTTCAATTATAATAATGTTTGCTCATAACTACATCACACACTTCCTGCTACCCACTATTGATTTTAAGTTGCTCTAAATTTATTCTTGGATTTACCATTATTTTGTTTGGTAATTGATAAGTTATAAACATTTTTTATTTTCATAAAATATTTAAAAGTTTTTTTAATTGAGGATAATCATGAGTGTATGAAAGAAATCGAAGACATATTTTGACAAGGAATGCGAAATGGATTATTTCTTTACAATGTTAAATGCAAAGTGCTTTTGTTTAATATGTAATTCATCTGTAGCAATTCCAAAAAAGATAATATTGAGAGGCATTTTCGATCGCTACATGCCAAATATGAAGAGTTTCCCCAAAAATTCCGAAATACGTGAATCAAAAATTGTGAATTTATAGGCAGGACTTTATGGACGAATACACAGACAAATGCAAGAATGCTAAACACTGTGTAAAACTAGCTAAACAAAAGTCATGGGAGGTCTTTGGCAAGAATATAGAAAATAAATATCAACAAGGTGCCAAAATATTCTGGAGGTTGTTGAAGAAGCTCATAAACGGAGGAAAGAGTGCCATAAAAGGAGTTAGAGATGATAAAGGTGACATGAAAACAGGAGAAAATGATATCCTTGAAGTATGGAATAATTACTTTGAAAAACTACTAAATGAAACAAGCAGTGATGAGAGCACAGTGGTAAAAAACACTGACCAGGCATGCAGTCATGAATACATATCCATACTTGAAGTTGAAAAGTCATCAAAGGCTAGAAATGTGGAAAGGCAGCAAGAGTAGATGATATTCAACTAGAAATGCTGAAGTATGGTGGTAGAAGAATCTTACAGTGGCTGCACTGCATAGTTCAGAAAGCTTGGACAGAGGGATGAATTCCTGATGATTGGAGTAGAGCTCTCATAGTACCCATAAATTAAAAGGGAAATAAAAGTGAATGTGAGAATCACAGAGGTGTTTCCCTACTGAGTGTTCCTGGCAAGGTCCATGCATGTATACTTGAAAAACGGTTGAGAAGAATTGTGGAAAAAAAGCTGGGTGAAGAACAAGCTGGATTCAGGCCAAATACAGGATGTCAGGATTAGATCTTCACTTTATGACAAATAGTCAAGAAAACATGGGAATATAACAAAGATCTTTATTTTTAAGTTTTGTCGATTTGGAAAAGGCATATGACAAGGTGCCAAGAGAGAAGCTATTCGAAATGCTATAGTGTCAATGGGGCATTATATCAAGTAATACTTTGTCTTTATTCGAGTTGTAAGTCAGCAGTTAGAATTGAAGGAAGTCGAGACAAGGATGCATATTATCCCCTCTGTTATTCATTATCTATATGGATCACATTATGAAGGAAAGTGGTATTAAACATGATATCGAAATTGGAGATGTTAATGTCAGCTCTTTGCTTTATGCAGATGATGTTATACTTCTAAATAAATCCACTACAAGTCTGCAAGATGCTCTAACTAAATTGAATAACTGTTGTAATATATATGGTATGAAGGTCAGCAATAAAAAGACAGAGACAGTGAAAATAGGCAGAATCATTGAAAATATCAACTGTGTTGTGAATGGAGAACCTGTGGAACAAGTAAAACATTTCAGCTACTTAGGCACGATTTTTAGTGAAGATGGTAAATTAAATATAGAAATAGACAACAGAATCAGCAAAGCTGGTATGGTGGGAAGTCAATTGAATAAATTCATATGGAATAAGAGAGAAATTAGTTGGAACACTAAATTAAACAAGTGTACAAGACAGTGTTCAAATCAGTTTTAACTTATGGATCTGAGAGCTGGGTCAGAAGTAAAACACTTCTTCAAAGACTAGAGACCACAGACATGAGAGTCCTGAGAAAGATTATAGGCATGAACAGATGGCATCAATGGCAATATCATATAAAAATGAGGAGAAGTGGAAAACCAAGATATAGGTGAATTGATACGGTACAAGTGCATTAGATGATAGAAATATATAATCTGATAATGTTGGAGTCTTGACAAGTAACAGACTGATTTGGAGGATAATTGTAGATAGGAAGTTAGTAATGATGTAATTTTTTTCATGTAGTACTATCATATCCTGTACACACACCCCCTTGTGGGTACATGCCAGGAATTTGATGATGATGATGATGATGACTTTCTGGACAACAAAATATGATTTTAAAAGTAATAAATAATCCAATATCAGCCACTATTGCATCCCTGAAAGTGTGTCATTTAATAGCAAAAGCAAAAAAGCCTTTTACTGCTGGAGAGTTAATAAAAGAATCGTTTCTTGCAGCACCAGAATCTTTATTTTCTGATTTTAAAAATAAAAATGAAATCATTTTGATTATTAAAGATTTACAACTTTCCAGAACAATGGTTGAGAAGAGTTGAAAATTTAAGTGCCGATCTTAATACTCAGTTAATGTCAGACATTCACCAGTGTGCTATGTTTTCATTACAATTTGATTAATCAAACGACTTCACTGATACTGCTCTGCTAATGGTATTTATTGCATGGTATTTCAAGATTATTCAAGTAAAGAACTTTTGAAAATTGTATCATTATTGGGAAGGACTAGGGAAGGAAAGACAATTTTTCTGCATTTGATGAATTTTTGAAACACAAGCATCCACTTTTTTAACGTGTCTATTACTGCTGATGGTTCTCCTGCAATGATAGGTGATAAATCAGGCTTCATTTCATTCTGTAAAAAGGATCACAAATTTTTAACAAAATTTTAATGAAGCACTGTATTATCCACCAAGTCTGTGTAGTAAAACATTAAACACAAAAGATATTTTGGATATTACATTTAAACTGTTAAATTCTGTTAAAGAAAAAGCCCTGCAATAAGGGTTATGTAAATTAGGCAGATGATGATAGGGAACTTCTGTTGTACAATAATGTTTGCTGGCTCAGCAGAAGTCAATTTTTAGAAAGATTTCTTGAATTAATTAAAGACAAAAAATTTCTTGATGAAAAAGGAGATATTTATCCACAATTGAGTGATGAAAGATGGTTCTTACACTTATCATTTTAGCAGATTTCTCTACAAAGTTAAGCAATTTACATTTAGACTTACAAAGTAGAGATAAAAATTTAATTAATGTAAGTTCAATAAAGAGTTTCCAACAATACTTTATTTTATTAAAGAAAAATATAAATGACCATGAATTTTTTGAACAAAATCAAGAAATGCTTTGCTGCGATTTAAAAGATTTTATTCGTGTAATAGAATTAGTTGAGGAAGAAATAAATCCAAGAAATGATTGTATCTTTTATGAATAATCCATTTCAAGAAAACTTGAACATCACCGAAATTTCAAATAAAATGAGTGTGCTAATGAATAACTAACTCATATTTAGAAATATTAGTCAAGTGTTATACTATTTAATCACTAACTAGTTTCACTGGAAATTGATGTCAGCTTCTTCAGGGTACAATGTAGGCAAAGTAAATTACAAGTAGGCAAAGTAAATTACAAGTAGGCAAAGTAAATTACAAGTTAGATGTTCACTGACAATTCTAATTCAATTACAAAATAGTACTTAGCATGAAACAATACACGTGTCACAGATACATGATTTACTTGTTGAGAAACATTTTGTAGTTGGCAATGAAGTTCATTTCATGTGTGTTTAGTTATCTGATTAAGATCTTCCATATATCAGGTAGGATTAGACCTTGGTTCCTGTTTTTGTGGAACGAGTGATGTAGCTGCTGCCTTGAAGATTCTGGAATGGTAGTTTTCTTCTATATAAGGCATATAACTTTTATTCCATTCAATAATGTGGTTGGTTGAAGAAAAGTGGGAAGAAAGGCCAGATATATCTTGTCTGTTGTTTCTTATATAACCAATGTGTACCCTTTGTCTCATTTCGAAGATTCTAGACATCTGACCAATGTAACAATGGGTGTTGTAAACTGCATACTTGTAGAAAGGATTGAAGTCTTTTGGTGATCTTAGAAATTTCTGAATAGTTTCAACTGGCTTGAAGGTCACTCTAATATTGTGTGGTTTTAGGAGGAGAGCCATTTTTTAGAATTGGTACCAACGTATGGAAGAGTTATATTGGTGATATATTGGGTGACATCATGTTGTCTGTAGTATGTCAGAGAAGAGAATCTTGGTGAAGAGTCTTCTTATCATTCTTGACCACTTTGTCAGTGGTCCAGAATTATAACAATTTCAAATATGAACAGAATCGATGAGATTACTAAATAGAAGGTATGCCATCTTGAACATTTAAAGTGTAAAAAGGCTAAGTTTAAAATCACCTAACTTTCTTAAAAAGATGTTGAGACAACACAAAGTTATCCCCAAATTCCTAAGTCTCAGACAACTTTTTAATTCTAGACAAGCTAAACATATTTAACCTAACCTAACCTAACCTAACCTAAAACATCACTCTCCCTACGATGTGACATAATACACCATACAAGGTTCACACTAAGCCAAATAGACTCAAAATGGTATGCGTTCTTTACATCACATATCTAATACCATTGACAAAGATATTTGGACACTTCTAGATAATCTGATTTACACAAGTTATGATAAAACCTTCAGAAATAGCAAACAGACACAAATCAAGAAATTCAATTATCTGTATAATAATCATATTGAGTCTAAACTTTCATTACCGGATAACCAAACGTTAATCAATCAAAGCACATACTAAAAAAACTGAGATTGCTATTCTTAAAAAAAGGCTTCAATTTTGCCTTAACACCTGTTATAATACCCAAAGTAGATTTCATCTGCAATTTAGAGAAAGCCATCTCATTACTACCAAAACATACAGCTAATTGAAAAGCAGCATAATCTTGTTGTCTCCACCCAGATCTCCACACACCAATTTCACCCCCATGGAAAAAAGACCCCTACTCAACTTAAAGAATAACAAAGACATCATCATACTTAAAGCAGATAAAAGGGAACAGTACTGTCATCTTAAACACAAAAGACTATGAAGATAAACTGAACAATCTGTTATCAGATACATTCGTCGATGATGTCCTTAATACAGATCGAATGTTAAAAATCATGACACCAATGAATTATTATGTCAGATGATAAACTGGCATACAGATTTAATTAAAAATTTAAAATCAATGCATCCTCTATCTCCTAGACTGTACAGCATTCGAAAATTGCACAAGAATGGCTCCCTATTATACCACATAGTAGATTGAATCAACACGCCAACTTATTTACTGTCTAAACATCTATCCAAAATTCTACAACACATGCATATTCCAGATACTTATATTAAAAACTCTCAACATTTTATTGAAAAATTAAAAAACGTCTGTATCTCTGAAGATGATATACTTGCTAGCCTTGATGTTAATTGCCTTTTACCAACATTCCAGTAGTTGAAGTCATCAACACCTTAGACAGTTTTTCCCACAAGACATCGTTGTTTAGTCATTGTTTATCTTCTAACTATTTTGTATTCGAAGAAAACCATTTACAAACAATTAACCGGATTGCCATGGGTAGTCCACTCTCACCCTCTTGTGCTGACTTATTTAAGTAGATCTTGAAACTAAAATCTTATCTCAGATTAACCCAAAACCTACAGCATGGTTTAGATATGCAGATGACATCTTTATTATATGGAGACATGAATAGGGAGTACTACTAGTTTACCTAAACATCATCAATTCATTCCACGAAACTATCAAATTCACACTAGATCTTGAAAAGGACAAACAACTTCCATTCCCTTATCTGTTTATAGAAAACCTACAAATACTAGACATTATCTACACTTCAGCTCATCACACATCTCCCAAAAACTCAGCATTATTCATATGCCAAAGAAAACAGGTACACAGTTTACTATGGACCAAAATGATCTAAAAGAATTGACTACAATTTTCAATGAGCTACTCTTAAATGGCTACCTTAGAAAGCTCATCAACAAGAAAATATTGCAAGGTCCAAGCAATGCCAAATTAGGATCATACGTTATCTCTTCTGATGCTTCGTAACCAAAAATGTTTGTGTTTGTTCATTTGCAAATGTCTGGAAAAACAGCATCAATATTAAGAACATTTGCTACTTCTTCAGTTCTAATAATATTTTCCAAATATTGGTATGTTCGGCGAGTATTTAATTCTTGTATAACATAATCAAGATTTACTGTAATTTTTCCTATATCAAATGTCAGATTCTGCATTATTTTCCTTGCAACGTTTACAAGACTTAAGATTTCGTACGAAACATGAACAGAGCAAATAAATTTAAATGAATAAATCTTTGAAATTATGTTGTCTGCCTGAACTCTAGAATCGATATCTTTTCATCTTCCATAATATCAAAAAGAGCATGGTAAATTTCCTTGATATTATTTTTAAGTAGCTTTATTGCTTCTTCTCTATTTTCCCACCTAGTAGCAGAAAGTGGTTTCAAATTTAAAACACGAATGTTTTTTAATATAAAGCCAAACACTTCACAGATATTGAAATAGAATTATATAATTCCTGTATTACCCCAAAAAATTTGCAGTTTCACATGTTATCTTAGCTGTATCATTAACTACCAAATTTAATGAAAATCAGCACATGGATTAAAAAAGTCCTTGAATTTATTTGAAGGATTTTTTCTGCAGTCCATTCTGTTTGCCACGCATATTTGAACCGTTAGCATAAGCTTGGCTGTGTAAATCCAAAATGTTAATATTCAGTCATTTTAAATAAATTTTTATAAATTGAAATAGTCTTTGCCCAGTGGTATCTTCTATAGATTGAAAACCCAAAAACGTTCATGAATTTTTGCTATATTTGTATCTTTATTTTGATTAACAAATCTAATAACAATAGATAATTGTTCTGTGTGGCTTGTAACCAGAGTAGTGTCGAGAATTTATGAATAATATTTTGCCTCTAACCATTTCTAAATTTTTTTGTTTTATATCTTCAGAAATTATATTTTATTTTATCACCTAAATAATGAGCAATGTTCCTTTTTTGTGATGTTTGGATGCGATGCAAGTGTTCTGCCATTATCGAATCAAATTTAGCGACAGTTTCTACTAAAAATTGCCATTATCATTTTCAAAACGTTTTGGTGAAAAACCTATAAAAGCTATACACTGCTACACCTTGATAAATATTGTATTATGTAGATTAACCATTCTATAACAGACTGCCAATACTTTTTCTCAGTTTCATATAATCTTTGCTGTGTGCAATCAATAATGCATTTCTTAATCACTGACATTTTATTTTTGCTGTATTTTGCACAGTTTTTAATTTGCATGGAACTTATCTCATGTGTATATGACTCAAATGTTGCCAATCATTACAACCGTATTCATTACTAAGTTGGGAATTTTGACTACCAAATATTTTGCAATAATAACAGAAAACCGAATTTCGTGATTCTGAATAAACTAAATAACTTCGTAAAAGTTTTTCTCCATTTGCTAAAGTCCGATAATAGTATGAATCACAAAACTTGCGGCCAGATTCATCTTTGGGAAATTCTTTATTAACTACTTGACGTGGGCAATTATCAACTAAACAATCTCTAACTTCAGTGGTTGTATGATACGGCCAAATACCAGGATCATTAACATTAAAATTTAAAGTAACATTTGAATTTTTGTGTTTCACTGAATCGGAATCCAATATTTCTTGTGCCACAATTTCTGTACACAGTCCAGTCAGGCCAATTTCATTTTTTCATGTAACATTTGTTTCTTCATAGTTATCTTGTGTCCTCTCTTTTTCTGTAGTAGAGCTAAATGGAGTACATGCTTCATCAGAACTTTTCTGTTCTTCGTTTTTATGTGGTCCCGAAGTTAAAAATTTATTCAGAGATCCAGCCAGATTTTGAAAAAACTAGTTCAATAAATTTATTAAAGAATAATGGGATTACTTTCATATATTGTTAAAGTACGATTGCTCATGTGCAACTGAAAATGCAAATACAATATTTCCCCCACTTGCACAAGTGAGGGTAAATATCATCGAGAGCAGATATTTTCACATGACCTCTTAGTACATATTAATAACATATTGTGAGTTTTGCTAAAATTGTTACACTTCGGCCAAATGAAGTGCAACATTTCAGTGAGCTGCAGGTTTAGTTGGATGGCTGCATGTAGTCCGAGGGCTGGGTTGCTCATCACTAATGTAAATCTTTGGCCAGTACCGTATTTTCTGATCATTTAATATTCATTTCATATTTTATATATTCCTTCTTGCCGATAACATTATTTCTAAAGCAAAAAACTCTCACTTTATGAATTTCTGATTTATGAACAGTCGCCAGGATCCAATTAAATACAGGACATTAAATTTAACTCAATGTTATTTTAATATTTACAATAATTTATGCTTATTTTATCATAAATTAACTTTAACTGTACATTACTTTTTCTCCACAAAAATGCAGTAACTAGAATATATGTAAAATTAGTGTCCAGGTACTTGAAGTGTATGTTATGTAAAAAATTGAAATAAAATAATATTACCTTAATATTCTTTACGAATGTTTGGATGAGCCTTTGCATCTTCTACAGTAGACTAGAAATGGCCTTAATATCTTCTACACTAGTAGATTTCACATTTGATTGTTTACTCAATAGCTACTGAGATAATATGAGGGCATTTTATATGCTTTGAAATGTGTCCAAATACAATCTAACCATGTTATAATAATGTTGTGACTTTCCCATTAGGAAGGTGTTATCCAACAGGAGATGAGTAAAATATAGGTTATTTCTTACAACCTATATTCCTATTTTCTATAACCTATGTAGGAAAACAAATATTTAGAATATATATTTCCTGTAAGAAAATGTTCATGTAGAATATAGTTCATGTAGCAAATTGGGTTACAGTTCCTATTCTGCCTGTTTTGTGATGTTACTTCATGGTAAGACTTCTTATTGGTTAGAATCCAATTGGTGACACCATTTACAAGTATGTAAAACACAAGGCAGGAGGCAAATGAATAAGCTAATCAAAACTTGTGCTCCCTCTTTTATCACCGGGAGTGATTTTCTTCGAAATTAATCATCAAACAGACACCGTAACAACAGGTACTGAGGAGCAGAAAACTTCTGCACAATCTGTCAGCACTTATAGTGCATTAAATCAGCCATCTTCCCAATTTTAAATTAGCCACATGCAAATACTCACTATGCCTGCAGTACACAGGAAAGAGGATGTCAATAAAAGCCAATGGCTAATGACCACCCCTTCTCTTGCCAGCACTGGGCCACTGATTGGGGCCGACAAATCTTATACGTGCTGCAGCTGAAAAATTGGTGTCACAGATGGAAAAAGGGTATATTCTGTGAGTTCTGTTGCCACTGGCTGCATGCTTCCTGCACCAAAATAGAGGAATCTGCACAAAAGCTACTATCAAACTAATTCCAGCCGTTCTTCTGTTCGCTGTGCTTCTCTTTGGTAAAACACCTTCTGAACAGAGGTAACCATGTCAAAAACCACAAAGAGCACATCAGTGCTTTAAACAAAACTTTTACCTCCAAAATACATGCAGTACACAGGTAAGGGGATGTCAATAAGCCAATGGCTAATGACCACCCCTTCTCTTGCCATCCGTAGAAGCTAAGCTCGAAGAAATTGATGACTAACACAATGCAAGTTCAACTTTTCCTGCAAAGGAACTTTGTAATCTAATTGAATCAATGGTAAACGACTTGAAGCAGGCCAAAAACAAAAAAACTCAATGCCATCATTTTGACATTTCCGATGGAAAATCATTAAAAGAGGACATCAATAAACTAGCTCAAGAATGCAACATCAATTCTAAGATTACCATCAAGTGCCATCGCTTTGGACCTATAAACAAAAGAAAGGATGGAACGAACTTTCCATGCCTAGTAAGTCATTTGTGAAATGTCGACAAGCACATCAAAACTAATAACAGTGTTCAACAAGTTCAAAAACACCAGTCCCCAATCGAGCACACATGCTCAATAAAATTTATCATTTGCACAAAGGGAAAAAAGAGGCTAACTTCAAAGACAACTTGAAGAAAAACGGTCAAAATAGTGACTTACCTCAACCTAGAGAAAATTAAGCACCCTCAATTCCAATCTCCAAACCATCCTACAATGGGGATAAGATATCCTCATCAATTTCAATGCTAATAAAATCCAGTTTTCTAATATTTCCCATAAAAGGAACATTTTTTCCCAGTATCCTTTTTAATGATACCCAAATTTCCAGACAGTTGGAGATCTTTTCTTGGAATTACCTTCACATCAAACTCTTCTGGCATAAACACACCACAACCATTGTATCCTCAGTTTCAAAAAACTAGGATTTTTCTCTTGCTAAAGACATTATTTCAACCCTGAACAGCTGTAAAACATCATAGAAATCACAAATCTGCCCAGCTATTGAATACTACTACCACATATGGGGTGGGGCCCTAAAAGCTCACTCAAAATGCTTGACTCAATGCAGAGGACAGCAATTAGCTCATCTGAAATAACATCAATGATTCCTGCACTCCGTACGAAGCTCATTGGAACACATGCAGCCGCTGCTCAACATCCCTTCACAGTACACCTAGAAAGAAACAGAACAAGTTTCTTTTCCTCCTCCTTCATCCCTACAACTACTGCACTGTGGAAGTCTCCAACCTGCTGTGTTTCCCAAGGAATACAATTTACAGTCATTTAAATCAAACGTAAACAAGTTCCTCCTTTCCCAACAGACTACTCATACAGAGTACTAACAGATTATAGATTGATCAACCAATCTCTTGTGTATGGGCACAACATAAAAAAATCTCCATATTATCTTAGTTGCTACTATGTTAGGAGAATCCAGAAGAGTGAAATCTTATGATGAGAAGATAGTGAGGTGGGTCCCAGTCTGATCTAAGAGATATAGATATTCCAAGTTGTCAGGACCCAAACTTAATATGATTATATAATAATATTTTCTTATTCTTCATTTTATTTTAATTATAGTTAATTCATTTCACCTGGACATCAAATTTACTTTGGACATTAGCTCAATTTTTTTAACTAGCTGGACATTTTCTTAAATAACTGCACTTTAACTTTATCTATACATTATTCTTTAAGTGCCTGCGATTTTTTCAAAAATTGATGACAAATCAGATCAATTACGCCCAGTACTTAACCTAACCTAACATGAAACTTAACCCAACCCAATAAAAATCCTGACAGCCTGGAGATATGGCATTTTAGATATGGCTACTGTTTATCTGAAGATAGTGGAAGCAATTTACCATTCAAAATATTGAATGATTGGATATGTGGAGTACAATTGCATGGTGCTTTACCACTGCTCAAGTGTATGTCAACTGAGCAGTGCTTTACCACTGCTCAATTGACATACACTCTTTGGCTAAGTGAAATATCTTTGATTTTGAAGGTTAGATAATGGTATATTTCCATATGACCAACTGAACAGATATGAAACAATAAATATTTCACTCCTGAAATACTGGAATATGTGCATAGAGATGAAGAATAAAGGTTGAGAGCAAAATGGTTGTGCAATGTTATTAATCAAAAAATTCAAGAAACTGGCTATGCACACCTAAGACAACCCAAAAGCTCATATTGCAAGTAAAAGAAAGACTGAATTGCAAGTAAAAGAAAGAATGAATGAGATTTCTCTATACAGAAAGTATAGACAAAGAGCATAACCAAAAGAGAGCCCCAATACCCTCACTGGGATGTTTGCCTACCATGATCATGTGCCTTACATAGAGGGAAAGGATTAAAAATAGCCCCAATCACTATGACCATACAGCATCTGATGTAGGATGAATAGATAGATGGCAGTTGTTATGGAAGTAACCTGGGATTTTGTCTAAATCAGGAAATTTACAGATGACTACCTATTACCTTCAGATGTGATGATGATAATTAAATATTAAATTCTCAAAAATATTGTACAAGTCGATGAAGTTAGAGGGTTATTTTGTGTGAAGTCTGATCAGAGGTATTAAATCTTTTTTGTTAATTATATTAAGTACCTTAAATAGAATTAAGCTTGTTGTAATGTTGGTGATATGAGATGAATAGATGAAATTAGGGAGATTGTGCAGTGGTGAGCTTGCTGTCAATACCAGAAACATTCAATCTCTATGTCATGAAGTGGCTTCAGCAGGATCCCTGCATACCACTACATTGTTTCCTTATAGGAACTAGCATCTAATAAGCCACAAAAGATACTGAACATTGAAAAACCTGAATATCATAGCATCAGGTTTTGACCCATATACTGTATGGCATTCTGTCTATACTGCTTTACTATTGCATTATATCAGTAAAGCAAGGGAATGATGTTTAGTCAATAATGAAGGTAAGCTACACGAAAAAGGTTTCAGGAGAATGAGTGTGTTAGTCTATATTCTGTGTATCACAGTGGTCATTTAAATTGAAATATGACTACAGAAGAGAGAAGTGTTAATCAGAAAGCAGTGTGTGGCAGGGGGAGATGTCAAACAAACTAACTTTTCAGGATAAAAGGAGAGATTGGGAGGTAATAATTAATGGGCATGGTATTAAACGAACAGAACAAATTTGATATCTAAATTTATCCCAAGCTAGTGGGTTGGCAATGTAAAATATATAGCTAAATATCACAGCACAGAGTAACCAAATTTGGCTTGACTGATCATTGGTAGTATAACCATATATCCAGATTATACACCTTTCCTATTGTTGCTCTAGAGGTAAAAGTGTAATCCCCAGAATTACCTCATTTTTGGCTGCTAACCAACTTGAGCAAAATATTACTTGCCAGTCTCCAAAGAAATTTCATCAGACAGTTCTCTCAGGTAAAGACCCAAGACTAGATAGATGGTTACCAAAAACAGATAAACAGAAAAATCAGTTTCCACTTGGAATGTTTGGAGTATAATACACAAATAAAATGGTCTGGAAGACTAAAGAAGACAAAGAAGTTAATCTGGTAATCACAAAACAAAAGAATCAGAATGGGTTCAAGTGAATAAATGAAGTTAGACCACTTATTGATCAAATGAAGAAAGACAGGAAAGAAAATAAAGCTAACTGTTGGGACAAATGATTATTAGAAACCAAAATAAAAACAAAAAGAGGGTATCTAGCAATTACCAGAGAATATGCATAGCTGAAGATAAACAAAGTGAAATATTTTAAGGCACTACAGTAAAAATACATGAGATAAAATAAACACAATTTTTTATTAATAGCAGATAACAAATGCAGGAATCATCAATGAATCAATACGGGTGCGATGGTCAATTACAAAGAAATTATCAATGAAATTAGAAAAAATTAATAGAATTCACATCTGACAATAAGTTCTGAATAATGAATGATTTTTGAGATATAAACATGGTCATTAATTTACCTGGGCAACTAAAATTCAAAAATAAATTAGCAAAATTAATAAATGATGTCAGAGTATACAGAGGTTACAATATTGATTCCAATCATTTATTAACAAAAGAAAGAAAGAGAATTCAACTGGTAATGAACATGTAGCCTTGCCATAAATTGTTACAGCTTCTGACCAAGTTGGTGCTCATATAATTGCATAATCCCAGTTCCATTACTTCACTGGCAAAGATAACATTCACATTTACGGTTTAACATGCAGTGGGGAGATTATAAGAATGATGTCGCTATAATAGCACTTCACGACTTTGGAATGCAGCGACTTATTTTCAACATGCTGAAAACACTCGATATCAATAGGATATTTGTGTGTGTCAAATTATTAACCTACAATACAGAAGATGTATATGACCACCAAGGAATGAGTCGACCATGCCATAATCATGTGATCATATACCTCTGCCATAATCATTAGAGAAAGTGATGTCAGGAGAGGAGAAAGTTTCTAGGTATAATGCCCTAGGGGTTTCCAAGTTTGCTTTTCTGCAAGGGATCAGAACACCTCCACCAAAGTGTATCAAGACACACTCATACTGTGCCCTGAGCAACACCTTGTTTCATGGGAGGCAGTTCTGCTATAAGTTCCAGAGGAAGCACTGAAAAATGAAGTCTAAAATGTGCAGAGAAAATTGAAAGCTTAGATAAAACAACATAGCAGAAAAGCCTGGCTCTTACTCAAAAAATTATCTGGTGAAAACACAACAGCAGCAACTGAAGTTAATATTAATGCAAATCAAAGTGCAACTCAGCAACCTATGAATGGTAAACTAAGTACCGAAGGAAATATACCTAAAGATTATAATAAAAATTTAGGGATTCAGAAAATAATCTCTTCCAGGCACCACTTAAAGAGGACCTAGAAAATGCCCTAAAAGCCTTAACACCAGGAAAAGGTGCAAGTATAGATATCAGAAATGAGATAGTAAGGAATCTGGGAGAATAACCAGAGAGTGGTTGTTAAAATTTTTAAACTTTTGTTGGAAATTTCCTAAAATATCCAGCATATGGAGGGATGTGAAAGTAATATCTATCATAAATCCATGTAAACCTGCTGAGCATGCAAAGAGCTAAGGCCTATAGTCTCCTATGCATAACACTGAAGCTGTATGAGAGGTTTCTCTATTTCAGGACAGACTAAGTCCAGAAATAGAGAAAGTGCTGATAAAACAGCAGGCGGATTTAGACCAGGAAGATTATGCACTGGACAAGTATTAAACTTAACACAGTTTACTGAGGATAGCTTTGAAAGGGAGTTAGTAACAGGAGCTTGATTATTAGATTTGACAGCAGCATATGACAAACTAAATCTTAGAAAGTTTATAGTCAAAATTTACATCATAACAAATAGCTATCAGTTAGTGGAGATATTTATGTCACTGCTGTTCTGCAGATTCTTTGTTCATTTTCAAGGGAAAAAGAGCAGATGTATATCAAGAAAAATGGTTTAAAGTGTGCTATCTCCCCTGCTCTTCAATATATATACGAATGACCAACCAATAAACCCATGGTCAAGAACCTTCTTATATGCAGACGACCAGGCAATAGTTTATCAAGCAAAATACTTTGATGACATTGATAAGCAGCTCACACAAGAACTAGAAACCCTTACAGTTTACTATGAGGAAAACCAGCTCAAACTAAATCCCAGTAAAACCCAAAAGTGTCTTTCCCATCTCAATAATAATGAGGCAAGGAGATTTAAATATAGAATGGAATGGTGTGAAATTGGTCAAGTATCCAAATCCAACTTACCTATGTGTCACACTAGTAGGACCTTAAATTACAAGTGAGACATAGAGAAGACAGCAGTTAAAACTAAAACTCATTTTGGAACCAAGAGCAGTGAAAAAAAGTTACTGTAAATTAGGAAAACTTCTACAGAATTGTACGAAGAGCTAAAAAAGTTTACAGCTATCACTGTCTGATCTGTGCACAGGTGTTCCACTGTTCCGTTGGTTTTCAATGTTTAAAGAGGAGAGGGAATCCCTAGAGGATGAACCATGCTGTGGATGACCAGTTTCCATGTATACAAATGAAAATGCAGTGAAAGCTAAGGAAATTGTTGCCCATGACAGAGGAATAGCAACTAGCTATACAGAATGCTGGACAGCTAGCTGTATAAATTGGTGTCAGTAAAAAATGGCCAGATTAACTTTAGAGATTTGCAAAATTTGTTCGAGGTTTGAACCTCAGACACTGACAAAGGAACAGAGACAGCACTGCATTATATGTCAAAATTTTGTCCATTCAGTTAATCAAGATTGTTGTGTTGAAAAGAATTGTCACCAGTGATGATAGTTGGCATTTTCAGATTGATCTGGTAAAAAGGCCGAACATGGAATTGCCATGGGTAGTCCTCTCCCTGCCAGAAGGAAGCATGGTTGCAAAATTCATATGTCAATCCAATGGTCATTGTTTTTTGATGCTGATGGAATTATCCACAACAAATTTTTCTTGAGAGCACATCACATTGAACAGTCTTATATAGAAGTAAAGCAAATCTGTGCAACTCAATGCAACATGTCAATAAAGAACTGTTCAACAACAACAATTGGTTTGTGCTGAATGACAACTTTGCCTGTGAAGCAGTTTCTGGCTTATAAGTTGATCTGTATGAATGAACATCCTGATCTGTGTAATTAACAATTTCACAGGCAACTGAATCATTGTAATTGACAATTTCAAATATATAAAGTTTTTATCTTGGGTATACTATATGTTAAGATACCAAGCAGTTTTATAAACTTGGTACTAGTCCTTTTTCCCAAGTAAGCAAACAAGCAGGTAAATCAAGTTTGCACCTGAAGTATTTGCAGGTCTGGGGCAACTCGTGGTAAACGTGGAGTGAACTCTGATCACTTTCCTTGGTATCTCTCATAATGCAGAGTACATGTTACAAACATGTAAGATCCTATGCAGTGGGAAGGGCCACTACACAGACTGGTTTCAACCTTTATTGACCCTCTATACCTCAGGTGCAAAGTTGACTTATGTGCTTGTTTGCATGCTTGAGAAAACGGCTTAAAACTAAGTTTATAAAATTGCTTGGTATCTTTAATGTATAGTATACTGAAGGTTACAAACTTCTACATCTTTCTCTCATCCTGAGATTTTTATTTAATAAGGTCACAAGCACCTTGTTGCAACTCATATAGTTAAAATTTAAAAGTTCTGTATTACTTTAACCTTGGCATCTCAGGATCTGGCTCCTACTGATGAGACCACAATAAAGGTCAAAAACATTGTGGGTAGTGGCACTATCCTTAATGCATAACATCATACATGTCTGCAAGGAGATGTGTTTGTTTGCTTACTTCGGAAAAAGGATTAAAACTAAGTTTTTAACAATGGTTGCACTAATTGCATCTGTTCAACCAAAGATTGTTGGAATAAATAAGACATGGTTGGAAGAGGACATACTGACAGGAATAGATGGAATGGTATGTATGATGTGTTTCGTGAGGATAGAAGGGGTAAAAAGTCAGGAGGAGTGCTATTGATGATAGAGAAAGAGATTTTGTCCATTCAAAATAGAGATGCAAGAGGGTAATAGTGTCAGTGGTTTTCAGGCAATATGGTGTGAGATAGTGGTGAATTAAATCAAATACTTGGTTGGATGTTGATATAGACCAAGTAATGTGGCCTGTTGGGGATAATGAAATCTATCATCAAATTAGTGAAGGAAATGAGAAAATGTCGATTTTAATTATGGCAATATAGAATGGAATGATTAGATAGCAACTGGAAGTAAAAAAATGAGTTTCTTGAGTTTTTGAGGATAACTACCTCAGACAATATGTAACAGAGGGGCATGTGAGAATTTAGGTTCTTGGATTTTGTCATCTCATCAGAGAATGTAATTATAATTGATGTCTCAAATCATCCACCAATTGGTGAGTTGACCAGTGTTGATTACCTGGGTGATTGGCAGCAGTGTGAGGGGCTCTGTAAGAAAAGGGTATATGTGGAACTACAAGGGGATGATTATGAAGAGCTCAGGAGAAAGCTAGCATATGCAGCATGGAATGAGGAGTTAGCTCGAAAACAGATCAATACACCTTGGGGGATTTTCAAAAACTATTTAGTAGACGCAATGTCAAAATGTATCCTAAGGGTGAGAAGGTTAACCATGCTAATGGCCAGGACTTGAATATACGTCCACATTTCCATGGATGGGAAGTGCATATTAAAATTATAATACCATTGATATTACATTGAAATTTATGATGGATACGAAGCTTTTAATTTGATCTTATTTAACCATCTTCAATTTCAAGGTAGTTAAATAAGGTACATGGGAGATGGATGAATAAAGAGATCAAGCAAGTGATACAGAAAAAAGAGCATTATGGAAACATCATAAAAGAAGTGTAAAAAACACAATTCCATGAGGATTACAAAGACCAAGCAAGTTGCGTGACCTGGATGGTGAGGGGAGCTAAAGGGAGGTACAAATAGCACTTAGCTAATCAAGCCAAAAGGAATACTAAGGAGTTCTTTCGATATGTAGCCAACAAAAGAAAAAATGATTATAGAAGGATGACATTGATTGGAGAAAATGGTATAAAGACAGCTGTTGTGGAATGTGTGGTGGAGATACTAAATGAGCAGTTCATACAGGACTTGCAATCTTCTGAATGTCACTTCATGGAGAGATTGAGAGCACCTGATGATGGAGAGGAGAGACTAAGTGAGCAAGAAGTATATAGGCAGTTAAGCAAATTATATGTAAATAAGGCTGTGGGACTTCATAATATATCACCAATTTTTTTGAAGGAATGTACCAGGAAGTTGACACCTGCCTTGACATAATTTAAGTTTTGCACGCGGTCAAGTTCCAAGTTTCGAGTGGAAGGAGGGCAAGATTGTGCCACTTCATAAAGGAGGTGATCGAACTCAAGCATCAAACTATGGGCTTATCTGTGTGTCAGGTGTTGTGGTTAAGTTGTTGGGGAAGCTTGTGAGAAGTAGGATCCAGAATTGGGTTGACATTGGTATTTTCTTTGATGGACAACATGGATTTGCTAAAGGGAGGTCATGTTTTATTCATCCACTTACTTATTACAATAAAGTGACTGCTTTATTGGACACTGGAGAAGGATACACAGTAATATACTTTGAATTTCACAAAGGCTTTTAATAGATTACCTCATGATAAGTTAACAGTGAAACTAGAGCAGATGGGGATGGATATTACATTAATTTGATTGGAGAGTTGTTATCTGATAGTTATCAACAAGTTGTGTATGGAGGTATATTATCCAGGAAAATAAAGTCACTAGTACAGCCTCAGGAGTGTTTTAGGGCCATTACTATTTAACTTGTATATTAATGATATTGGTGAAGATTTGGATGGAGATATTCAGTAGTTTGCAGATGATGTAAAGTTGGGATGAACCATTAAGAGAAGAGAACATGTGGCCTTATTAGATTTGAATAAATTTAGTGATTGGGCATGGAAATGGGGATGTGAGTTCAATGTTGTAAAATGAAAAGTTTTTAAAATTTGGAAAACAAAGATGGGATGCAGAATTTATGCTTGGCGCTGGAAGAAATAAGAGATCTGGGGAGATAGTAGATAAAGATCTGAAATTCAGGGGATACATAAAATTGTGAAGATAACACAAAGGCTTCTGGGAACGATTCAGAGGACACTAACTTGTAGAAGTAGGGAGATTCTTGTATAAGGCTTTGATTAAACCAGACATGGCCGATTTGGTCACCTGTAAAGATTTTTGTCACGAAGACTTGTGAATTCTCTTTAAACTGTGTACTGGTGGCCAGGAGGTGTGGCAGTCATGACAATGAAGCAGATGACACTTAACACTGCTATTAGCAAAGTTTCCACCTAGTGGTATCCATTTTTGTTTTTTTTTGGAATGTGCCCAAAGTGAGAGAACATGTACAACATTAGTGTTTGAAAGCAAATATAATTTTCTAGTTAGATCATATACTACAGTATAATAGGTCATCATATACTACAGTATAATAGCTATTTCAACGAGCATTCATTCTGCGCAATGATCAAGACTTTCACCAGCTTTACCATTCATCACGAGTCCAAGTTTTACTGGCACAGTCAATAGGATCTACAAGGCGAGAGCAATTTGTTATGTAAATGCAGGTCCCATGTTTTAGAGTTCTATTTTGATTATTTGGGTGAAAGTCTGTTTTAATACAAAACAAAAAAAATGGCATTCAGAGTTTGTTCCATCCTGGAACAATAGTAGTTTTGATTTCTTGCCAGAGAAAGAATACATCAGTATTCAAATTTTTTTCTATCCTGGAATGGTAGTACAATAGTTTGGATAAAAGAAAAGCATGCCAGTGTTCAAGCTATATTTTCGTCCCAGATAAATCAGAATAGTTTTTTTTTTCTCAGTAAAGTGATTTTTTTATCAGTAAAGAGAGTTATTGTTAAGCACCATGGCTTATTTAACCTAAGGCAGAAAGGAAGATTTACGTAAATTGGCTAAAGAATTGGGAGAGAAGCCAACTGTTGAAATGCAAGTGATAGATCTCAAAATGATTATCATGGGAAGTAAATTTAATGAAGAAGAATTTGTTAAAGGGATGTTGGAGATGATTATTAGTACCAGACTCGAGGAAGAACTGATGAAGAAAGAAGAATTAGAAGTTCAACGGTGGAATGAAGAACTAGAAGCTCAGTGCCGGAAAGATGAATTGGAAGCCCAACAGAAAAGAGAACAAATGGAGTTCGAGTTGAAGAAACTGGAAATAGAAGCACGTATTCAACCGATCTCAAATCCAGTATCCACTGACAATCAACCATATTGTCTTTAACTAATTAAGCTAATGCCTAGGTTTAGATTACAAGAGGATGACATTGTGATATACCTATTCCTGTTTGAAAGACAAGCTAAGAGAAACAAAATAGATGTTAAATACTGGATATCATGTCTCTTGACTTTGTTACCATTTGAGATTGTCCAATTAATTGGTAGAGAGTCAGAAGAAAATTGCGAAGATTATGAATATATTAAAACAATTCTACTAAAGAGATTTAGACTGAATCCTGAAAGTTTCAGAAAAAAGTTTGTGATGCACCAAAAGGTAGCTGAAAAATCTTGGAGGGATTTCTGTTAGGAAATAACTAATTATTTCGAAGATTGGATTGGTGGCCTTGATATCAAGGAATTTGAAGGGTTAAAAGATCTAATTATTATGGATCAACTGAAGAACAAAGTACCACATGAAGTGAGAGAACATCTCTTAGAAGACTGGGCAAAATTCGTTTCTCCAACCAAGTTGGCTGACAGATTGGACGAATACGACAGTGCTCGTAGTATATCAAGGAAGCTGATATACTACGAACTATTGGAGCTATTCCGAAGGACAAGGTTACTGAAAGTTTAGACCTTATACTTCACCTGCTGAGCAAACATTGAAGAATAAGTTATTATCTCCCTCTCAAAGTCCACTGAGATGGTACCAGCCGCAGAGAATTGATGATTCATAGAATCCTCAATACAAACCAACTTGTTTTACTTGTAGAAAGGAAGGTCATATCGCCAAGTTTTGTATGAAAAATAGTCAGGCAAAAGGTACTCCTGCTACAGCACACAGTAACCTAGTTCAAACGTCTACCACTGGGGATGACAATAAATCAGGTGTATTGAATGCCAAAATTTCCATTCCAGTATCCAAATCAGTGGACATTGGTCGAAACGTAGATGATTTGAAGGTCGTTAAAATCAAATGCAGAAGTAGGGTTTTAAATGGAATAATAGATACGGGAGCGCAAATATCAGTAGTGCATGAAGATTTAGTGGCAGATATGCCCCATGATGGAGAAAGTAAGATAGAAATATCTCCTGCTTTCGGAGAAAATGAAATAACACCCTTGAGAATTTTTGAAATGAAAATTGATAATTTATGTGGTAATGTTCCAGTCACATGTGCTGTCTCGAGAAGACTGGTTACCGATCTGCTACTGAGCTCCTCTGCCTATGAAATACTGGTCGAAAGCATTGAGCTACATGAGAGTAGTCATTATTGGGAGACACCAGTTCTGAAATCAAAAGATTTAAGTGATAAACGGTCAGAAGATGATGAAGATGAAGACATGCCTTCGAAATTAAGCAGTACAGCATTGGCAGTCAGTAAGATAGAGTCCCCACCAGGTGCAGAAAATGAGTGTATACCAGAAAAATCAAAATTAGAATTCGGCAAACTTCAAGAGGATGATGAGATGCTTCGAAGGTGTTTTGAATGGGCAAAAATGCAGAAAAATGCCTATGCATTTGACAATGGGGTTCTGCTTCATAACGAACATATTTGTCGCGAGAATATTAGACAAGTAGTGCTACCATGTGTGAAACGAGAAAATGTCTTAAAGATGGCACATGAAATCCCTCTTGCTGGCCATCTCGGTGAAAAGGAAACCCTTCAGCGAATCAAATACTCATTCTTTTGGCCTACCATTAAACAAGATGTGAAGATATATTGCGAAAGCTGCAAGGAATGTCAAATGAGAACTGCTACATATAGAGACAGAATCCCCCATATGACCTATCATTAGACCAGAAACTCCGTTTGAGGTATGGAGCATGGATTGTATTGGACCGTTAGAACCTCCATCGGGAAGAGGACATCGATTCATAATATGTTCTGTTGATTTATGCACTAGATGGGCCAAAGCCATACCTGTCAAGGAAATAAGTTCTAAACTACATGAAATGTTCTGATGAGGATTTTTACTCAGATTGGATTTCCTAAAATGGTCTGTACCAACCAAGGTACAAATTTTACAGCTAAACTCACTCAAGCTTTCGGAGATCTGCTAGGCATTAGCTCCTCATTTTTCCACTCCAGGACACCCTGAGAGTATGGGCGCTGTTGAACGTTGGAACAGAACCTTAAAAGAGATGATGAATAAGAATATACAGGAACATGGAAGAAACTGGGATTTACATCTTCCCTATCTTCTATTTGCATACCGAGAAGTACCACATAGCACTACTGGGTTATCACCTTTCCAGTTGGTATATGGAAGATTACTCCAGGCCCCTTATCTTTGTTAAAAGGAATTTGGACTGATGGACAAGTCATCCCAACCGCTGCCTCTCGCTCGGTTGAAAATTATTTACAAGAGCTTCTTGAAAATCTACGAAAAGCTCATAAAATTACATCCGAGAATGCCAAAGGGTCTCAAGAAAATACTCCTCCAGATATAATCTTCATTCCAAAGAAAAATCCTTCATTGTTGGTGAAAAGGTTTTAGTATTGTTACCTTCATCCTCTCATAAGCTTCAAAATACTTGGACAGGACCTGCTACAGTCATCCAACTTACTAGACCACATTCTGCGAAGGTTGAGATGAAGGATGGAAGTATCAGGGAGCTCCACATAAATAAGCTTCGACCATATATTTAAAGAATTAATCATGTCGGTCTAGTTTTCGAGCAAGATGAAGATTTCGGAACACTCCACTATGCACCTGCTGACAAGATGAATAAATCAGTCGAAGATATTAGGAAACACCTTGAGGATATGAAAGCCATCTTGATGGGAGAACAAAAACAATAACTTTTTGACATCCTCTGGAAATATGCAGATGTTTTTAGTTCCAAACCTGCTCATGCCAAAGTTGATGGACACTCCAAAGTTACAGAGAACTTTGGATTTTTCTATCCTCGCAGACAACCTCACCACATACCTTGATGCCTTGATGTTTTCTACAGGGCTTGCCGTTGAATCGCCAAGGTTCTCAAACTCTCATGTTTTCTTGAATAATTTTTGTATAAATATTTGAATGTATCTTTTGGGAGACCCTGTAACTCCTAGACAGTGCATCCCCTATCTGGCAGATAGGGGAGCCCAACAGGTATGTATGTGTGTATATATATATATATATATAAGCTAATGCCTTTTTATTCCCATATATATAGGGAGTATGTGATGCCGTTTTTAGCCCTATCTAACTTTTGGGGACTGAGTGGGCAGTTCAATCTCCACTGGTATAATGGAGATTAAACTGCACAATCTTTACGCAATCATTACCCAATGTACATTACCCAATCATAGATAGCTAGCCCAAGGCTATCACTAATTAAGCAGCATGCAGTGAAGACAAATAGTGCTCTTAACTGCGTGCTAACACTCATATTTAATGTCTGAAATAATGTGGCTTCTACGGTCGATTTTCTTGAGTTTATGGGATGAAAAACCTGCTTGCCCGTGCGAGAGATCGGCTAACACGGGAACCGGTCAAAAAGAGCCTTAGAAAATTTCCTCTAGTCACTGACTAGACTTGAAACCAAGCCTTCCTTCATGCAGCCAAGTGCCATGGTGTGCAAATGCCACATCCACTGAGCTACACAAGCTCTATGTATGTATGTGTGTATATATTGAAGAGAAACATATATTGAAGAGAAATTAAAGAAAGAAGAATGTTTGTGTATATATATACACACATTCTTCTTTCTTTAATTTCTCTTCAATCTTTCCTATAAGCCTTATAGGAAAGGTTATATATAGGTAATCTTTCATTATATATATATATGACCACCCCACCATATATATATATTTAATTATATATATATATATATAGAATTAAATATATGTATATGGTGTTATATATATTATGTTCTCCATGTCAGGGTAGTCACCTGACATGGAGAACATAATTGTACTTTTAAGCTGACAGAAAAAGGTAATCGGAATGAATGTATGGAAAATGACCCTGGAATGGAAAACGTAAAACGAAAATGGAAACAACAAAATATAATACATATAGCAAATTGGAATTTAAGAGGAATAGCAAATAAACATATTGAATTAGGCCAAATATTAAATGAAAGAAATTTTAAAATAGCAGTAATCACTGAAACAAAAAAGGAATTAAAAGGAACCATAAGAACCGAAAATTTTAATGTGATTAAAAAATTTAATGACTAAAAAACATAAAAATAAACATCAAATTGAAATTAGAAGAATTTCTAAATTTCTACACAGAATTGTGGACATAAATATAAACATAATGTGGACAGCTGACAGTAATTTGGATTCATTACTCCCTTTCAAAACAGTGAAAACATTATAAATTATGAAATGAAAGAATAATAGAAGCTAGAATAAAAATAGAGGTTATTCAACAATAATTGGTTTATATGCCCCAGAAAAAGGAAGACAACAGGATAATATTGAATTATATAATGAGTTACAAAATATATATAATAAAATAAATAAAAATAATTAAGTAATTTTAGCAGGAGACTTAAATGCAAGAATTGGAAACACAAAAATTAATAATATAGGAATATATTGAGAGCATATTTTACACAGGAATGGTAAAAAATTCATTGACTTTGTAGATTATAATAACCTAAAAATAATGAATTCTTTCTATAAACAAAGATATATATAAATATACTTGGGCAGCAAGAAGATGGAAATTAATATTAGATTATTTTATCTTAAATGAAAAGACATCTAAGTTTTTATTAGATGTTAGTGTTCACAGAGGATATGAAATAAGTAGTGATCACTTCCTCATTAAAAGAAAATTAAGTTTGCCAAAAAATGGCTACCAGTAACAAGAACAGAAGGAAAATTAAAAACATTCGTTTATAAAACTAGACTATTAAATGACACAAATATACAATGGCTCTATGAATAAAGAATTAACCAATATCTAGATAAAATAAAACAATGAATAGAAATGGAATGGCTTAATATAAAAATGATACTAAATGCAGCAGCAAATGGAAGCTTAGGAGAGATCAAAAAATTCAATAAAAGGAAAAAACTGAAGATATGGGATGATACTATCAAAGAAATAATCAAAGTGAAGAAAGAAGCCTATCATAAATGATTAAGCAGTAAAACATTAGAAGATGAAATAGAATATAAAAGAATAACAGCCATAGCTAAAAGAGATAGAAAAAGACATAGAAAATCATGGAACAAATTTGTTTCTAATTTAGAACATGATTTATATAAAATAAGACCCAATGTATATATGATTTTGATACACTTAAATACAGATACTAAAAAAACATAAAATTAAACATCAAATTGATATTAGAAGAATTTCTAAATTTCTACACAGAATTGTGGACATAATATATTTTACAAAAGACAACTGGCAAACATTTAATGAAAATGAAAAGGAAATATCTAAAGAATAATTAGAAATCAGTATGAAACAAACAAGAAACAGAAAATCACCTGAAGAAGATAAGCTAGATCAGAGCTATATAAATATGCAGGAACAATATTCATAGAAAGACTCCTATTATGTTTAAATAAAATCTATACAATTTGTAATCCCCAGAATGGAAAAAAGTAATTTTGATTCCTGTCTTTAAAAAACATACTAAAGATGACCGACCCTAAAAACTATAGACATATAAGTATACTAAATTCCTGTTACAAAATATATTGCAGAAATTTAAATAGCAAACTAATGAAATATTCCAAAAACTTTATTTTAGAAGTACAGAATGTATTTAGAAAAGGATGATCATGTATAGACTTGGCCTTTTGCATAAAATTAATAATAGAGGAAAGAAAAGAATACAATTTAGAAACACATATTGCATTTATTGACTTTGAAAAAGCATTTAACAAAGTTAAAATAAGCATTTTATTTTACATGTTAAAAGTAAGACAAATCACAAATATCCTAAAAGCTATCATAAGTATATATGAAAATAATCAAATACAAGAAAGATTAAATCATGAGCTATCATGTACAAGAGAGATAAACCAAGGGGTCTGACAGGGATGTCCCCTCTCAGCGACTCTTTTTAATATTTACCTAAATGAAATAATAATAAAATGGAATAAAATTTCCATCCATGTATTAAACTTTTCCCAATTGTTAACTTAAACACTCCTTTTTGTCGAAGACCAAATAATAATTACAAATTCTGAAGATAACTTACAGAAATCTATTTTAGATCTAAACGAGATAGCCAAAGATTATGGTATGATAATATCAAAAGAAAAACTATTGCCTTTAAAGGACAAAATCCAGTAAGAAATAAAATAGTAATAGATAACAAGATCTTAGAACAGGTGAATTCATTTAACTACCTAGGACAGGGGTCGGTGAACCAGGGTAAATTACCCCGAGTGGAGTAAAAATGAAATTCTTGGGGGTAATGAGGACTCAATAGACAAATAAAATTATATAAAAAGTGGATTGCTTTTAACATCATCATCATGCATATCAAGGATTTAGACCTAGCATAGTCTGTTCCGGTCTTAGAAGTCATCGTCGAATTGTTTAGGAGGACGTCCTGGTTTTCGTTTTCCTAATGGCTTGTACTTTAAGGCTTGTTTTGGTAATCTTTCTATTTTCATTCTTTGAATGTGTTCCATCCATTTCCATGCATTTCTTGTTATTACAAATTTTTCTTCTGGCTACACTGCATCTAGCCAAAGTAATATACATGTTTAGGAGACATCACACCATGTTGAACTCCAAACCAACTTGGTTGCTAATGTGTTGTCAACTGGCTATACAGATATCATTTGTCAGTTGTCTATTACCCACCTTAACCTTATTTTTTGACACGTTTTTGCTTTGTTTAAGTCGATTTAAGTAGTTATTTAATTTAATTTATTTCAATTGTTCTATTTTAAGTGTAAGATTTTCATTTATTAACCATATTTTAGTTTTTTGTTAGTTCGATAATTTGAGTAATATATTTTCTCCTTGCTCGATTAATTTTCAATGGTCAATAAAATAATTAAATACTGCCTTCATCTTGAGGACATGTCTTAGTGCCACGTTTACATTTATTATATACTTTTACATTTATAATTGTATTCTCCATATAAATATTCAATAAACCTTTTCAATTTAAATAATCTATTATTTTCTCCCTTTCAAATCAAGGGGGTAACACAAGAGTAAATAAATATATTTTGGGATAAGTAAAAAGGTTCTCTGACCTAGGATGTATAATCACATATGAAAATGAAAAACATATAACCTAAATACTGCAAAAATATATAAAAATAGCAGGTGTAATTAACTCTATATTTAAACCAAGCATAGTTCAAAAACAAACCAGACTAAAAGTATACAATACATTAGCCCTACCAGTCTTATTGTATGAAAGTGAAATCTGGACAGTAAAATAAAAAGACAACAAAGATTAATAACAGCAGAAATGAAGTTTATGAGAAAAACTGCAAAGTATACTCTATTTGATCACAAAAGAAATTAGGAAATTATGAAAGAATTAAACCATGAACCAGTAATAGAAAAAATTAAAAAAAAATAAACATAAATGGATGGAACACGTTCAAAGAATGAAAATAGAAATATTGCCAAAACAAGCCTTAAAGTACAAGCCATTAGGAAGAAGAAAACCATGACATGCTCTTAAAAGATTCAACATTGACTTCTAAGGCCCAGACCAGGCCATGCTAGGCATAAATCCTTGATATGCATGATGATGATGATGAATATTTGTGTTTTAATCCATTCGCATCTGAGAGCTGCTCAACTTTTATTCACTTTAAAACTTTCTTACATGTTCTTCTTTTCAACATGATATGCAATTTTATTCTGCTCAAGACTAAATGGTGATCACTTCCAATTTCAAATCCTCTGACACTCTGGTGTCCAGTACCAGAGAAAAAACATCATTATCAACAATAACATAGTCATGAGACTTTTCTTATAACTTGCCTCTTCTCTCTATGTGAATTTGTGCACATTTTTTGTTTGAACTTGGTGTTAATAATAACCATCCATGTCCTGAGCAGAAATACAACAAGTATTTGTTGTTGTCTTGTCCTTTGAATTCTTAGATGTTTCCATGTGCTCTGTGAACTGAAGTTTGGAGTTGTTTGAATAGGTTTTGTCAGTGTGTTTGCAATTTCTTGATCTGTAATAGCTTGTTTCCTAGCATTTATGATGAAGTCTGTTTTTCTGTTGGTTCTCTTTGATATTGTTGTCGATTCTAATAATGTTCCAGTGTTTGCTCTTTTCTTGGGTCCAAATTACTGCAAAGCTTTTCCCATTTCTCTTGTTTGCACTTCCAAATTTCCTGCTCAATTTTGTGTGTTATGTCCATTAATTTCTTTCTGGATTCATCACTTTTATTAATTTTGAATTGTTTGTTGATATTGTCTCTTTCTGTAATCATTAAATCAATACTGTGATCTTTCCAGTTTGGTATCCATTTGCTTCTTGGTACAGTTGCTGTGGTAGCTTTATTGATGTGTGAAATAAGGATTTGCAATTTCCTGTCAAGGTTTCCCAAGAAAGGTTCATCTTGACAGAGGCTCTCCAAGATTTGAGTTAACCTTGTCCAGTCAGCTTTTCTGAAGTTCCATGTCCTTTCGATTTGCTGTTCTTGATCAGTCTTGAAGTTTAGGGTTGTTATGGGTCTGTGGTCACTGATGGCATTTCTCAAAATTTTCCATTGTGCACTTGATGCAATGGTATAATTAATAGCTGTGATGTCAATAGCAGATTCAGTGTGACCATCATTTTAGAGATAGGTGCTCTGTACATTGTTAATTGTTGTGAGTTGAAAGAACTCTTTACATCCAAATCTGTAAAGAGGTCTTCCAATTGTTGACCTTTATGGTAAAAATCAAGGGAGCCCCATGTTGGGCCTTTTGCATTTAGCTCACCATGTATGATTTTATTGGATCAATATTTGTATCAATATTTTTATCATCAAGGTGGTACATGTTTGTGATTGAAATAAAATGGTTTGGTAGCTGTATTTTAACAGCTTGAGCTTCCATAGAACTGTTATTATTTAAATATTGATTTTGAGAGATTTCTTTGAATTGGTTTTCTAGGGTCTCCTAAAGGATAGCAAGCCTCTCTATCCTTCCAAAGAACTGTGTATCCTTTGATGCTGACTACAGATTTTTGTTCAGTTTTGTTTCTTGTAGACAAGCAATATGGATATTGTTTTTGTAAACTTCTAGGAATGATGCAGAGGACACTGACGCTTAGAGGTAGGGAGATTCTTATTCAGTGGTATAAGGCTTTGATTAGGCCACACATGGACTATTGTGCCCAGATTTGGTCACCGGGTTTTCAGAAGAATGAAGAGATGTTGGAAAGAGTCCAAAGGTGACTGACTAAGGTAGTTTGTGACCTTTGTGATATGAGGAAAGATTGAAAAGATGTAATATGCAGAATCTGGTGGAGAGAAGGAAGATGGGAGATATGATAGAGACCTACAAGTTTGTAAGGAGTTGTTATAAGATCAATGGTGGAGAAGTTCTACAGAGAATAGTGGGAGATCATGAGAAAACCAGGTCATCCCTGGAAACTGTATAAAGAGGGTATGAGTAGGGGAGTGAGAGGCAGGTTTTTTTCTGCAAGGAGTTTGAGTTTGTTTAAGACACGATATGATGAGATGTGTGTGTGTGATAAAAGGACTTCCCAGATGAGTATTTGACTCCATGAGGTCTTGGGAAATAATAATAATAAAAAAGTATGTATTTATGTTCATCCAGTTTTCCCTGGATGAACTTAAATTGAGTTGCAAAATGTTAATATGAGTCCTCGTATCATATTTATCATCAGAGCCCAGATTGCAGTCCTAAACGAGGTAGCATTGGTTGATTTCTTTCTGTGACTCTTCATTGGAAAATTAGATGAACTTTCCCTGTTATTCATCTTGAAATCAGAACTTAAGAAATTTGGTCAAAAGCTCCTTTTTCATTGAGTCAGTTACTTTCTCTAATGTCTGAAGAAATTCCTTCACTTCTACCTTATTACAGGGTGGCCATAAATTAATTTTCTCTCTTTGGAGGTATCTGTAGCTAAAACTAATACACAGAATGAGACCACATTTTGTATTGAGATGTTTGAAGGCATGGGAAGATGAATTCCATGAAAAAAGGTTTAGTACCAAAAGTCGCCAATATGGGAAATTTTGGCACTGGTGGAGCCAAAACAGTCAAATATTTGCAGGAAATGCAGGTAAAAGGATTACGCAAATTTTACTGTGCATGTGTGACAGCAGTACCACCAATTCCACTTTAAAAGGGATGGGGAACGTTCAGGCAGTTATTCAAATGACTGACGAATTGTGCTCAATATGCATCCTGCCTTTCCTCAGTGTGCTTTACTTGTTAAGTTGTTTTACCTTAAATAGTGCAATGCTGTAGCGGCCCTTCAGGAATTTAGAAGGCTTCATAACCTGCATACAGGTCCTGTCAGCTGTAGCACCGAGATATGATTAAGACGTTTGAAGAAACTGGATCACTAGGAGTTAGATCTGGCAGAGGACCGAAAGCAGTGCAAGAGGAGACAGTAACAGACGTTGCTACTGTGGTGTTTGACAACACAGGGACCAGTACTGGTCCAAGTGCTCATGCCATAGCTCACAAACTTGATATGGCTTATGATACCCTGGGATATTTTATGGAAAATACTTCACTTCTATCTGTATAAGTTCAGTCGTATGCAAGCACTAACTACCACAGATTATGATAATTGCATGATGTTCACACTAACATTTCTTCCCCGAATCGAGGTTGACAATGACTGGCCTTGCAGAATATTGTGTGTGGGGGTGAGGCTCGTTTTTATCTGAATGGGTTGGTCAACTCACAAGTTCAGAATCTGGGCATCTCAACATCCCCAAGCGATCCAGCAAGTACCACTGCATTCTCCAAAAGTAACCATGCGGTGTGGCTTCACAGCCGATTTCATAACAGGACCATACTTTTTTGAGCCTATTAACCCTTAAAAAGATCCTGTAACCTGCTCCATTACTGGAGATTTATCAACGAATGCTGGAAAATTTTGTCATTCCTGAATTGCAGCAAAGACTGTTTGGACAAATAAGTCTCATTCTCCAGAGCCCCATTCTCATATTTGTCCACATCACTCTACTTGAGAAGGATATGAGGACAGAGTGAGAAAATTACAGGAGAAAGTGTATAAGAAGCTGCTCAAGGAAGAACTGAAATCCATTACAGAAAAATAACTGGAGGATAGAAATGATTGCAAACACAACTTTATGACAAAGTAGTGTTTGCAATCAAGAAAGCAATGGAACAAACAGTCCTGGAAACAGAAAAGACAAAGAGGGGGATATCACACGAGACAAAGATATCTCAAGAAAAAGGAACTTCAAGATTAGAAAAGATCTGTGTAGAAATAGGACATCATAGAAAAATGCAATGAAGGTAAGAAGGCAGGAAAAACAAACAAAATGGCTAGAGGAACAGTGCAAGGATATCAACAAATACTTTGGCATATACATAACAAGTATATAAGATGATCAGAAACATTAACAAGAAATGGAGACCAAAACAATCATAAATAATGAAAATGGTCAAATCTGGATGAACACAGAAGATATAGGAGACAGATGGACAGGATACTGCTCTAAAGTTATATAAGACAGGAAGATGTTGAGGTCTGAAAATGTTCATTATCACAACTAAGCACAGATGGAGAAACATACATGGAGTGTACAGCTGAAAAACTATAAAAGCTCTAGGAATGATGAGTTCACTGGAGGAATGTTGAAACATGGTGAAAAGGTGATAATAGATGAACTGTACATGGCATGGGAGGAAAGCAAAATCTAAAAGGAATGGACAACATCTATCTCAATACCTATTCTCAAAAAAAAGCAAAATGGACTGCAATACAGAACAACAGATCTAACGAGTTATTTGCGGAAAGTACTGATGATAAGATTAAGTGTTAATGCTCGGGTTAATTCGTTAATGTTAGTGATCATTTTAACAGTACTAATGATATTTTTGTGGCTTCAGAGAAAGCAACTGACATAATAAAAAATAAAGTTTGTCCTTGTTAGGGATCTAAACAGCAGAGTTGATTGTCAGACATACAGAACTATTTTGAGAAAATTTGGAAAAAAGAGGAAAGCTAATAATAATGTTGTGTCCCATTTTATGATTTTTATTCTAACTAGTAATTTCCTCTCATCTATGTTCTACTATTATCTATGCTCGAGATATCACCAAAAAATTTACTAATACTTAAGATATTTTTCCCCTTAATATCTCTAATATTTGTATTATGCTGCGACTTTTGGGATATTTAGTTTAAGATATTATATGCAAAAACAAGGAGAAAGAACTAAAATATGTCAGAAAGTGCAACTATGTTGAAGTCGTGACACTTTATTTCGTTTCTTAACACATTAATTTCCCACGTGATTAGGTTCGTAATTTTCACGTGGTGCATTGGACAGCAATTTCAGACAACTGTTTTACGATTACTCAATTCAATGCTATACTAAATATTTACAAACTGACATTAGCTTATCACAAATAATTAAGCTATGACATGGATATATAAGATTAATTCACACTATTTAACTATTCAAACTTAAGTAGCTTAACTAAACCATTTACTGCACTAACACATAACTATGACATTTAAACTTTCTTATACAATATAATAGACATGCAAAACTCTCAGCACACTTAATTACTCATATAACATTAACTTACTTTCAATATATTCTGTCAGATACTAAAGTCCTAGTATTGTTTTCTTAGTCAATTCAAAAGTTCAGTATTAAAATACTGATAACTAATACAGACCAATCTTAGTTAACACGAGATATAATTTACAGTACCATTCTTTCCTGAGTTTTCCATATGGGCCTCTATCTTTTTCAGATTGAAGTATCCTGGTATAACCTCTCCGATAATCTGCTTCTCCTATGTTCCGTTTTGAATTGAACTATGCCTATGCAGTCTTTACCTTTCGATATTCAGGACACACTTTGAATCGTCTAAACAACGGCTGTGCATCTCGTGACATGGATATCGATTTCTTTACAGCTTTCCCTTTTTCGTGGTTGTCATTGAAGTTGAAACACAAAGAATGTGCTTTCTTTTCCTCGACTATATGGCATTCTATGCTTCTTACATGGGAAATACGGAACCAAAATTCCGCTCACTTTTGTTTCCATGTTGTGACGAGGGGATATAACTCCAATCTCACCACTCAGGAAAACAACGTGAAACCCATACGAAGGAGCTCGTGAAGAACTCTCCTGGAACAGAACCAAACGGTCTAAAAGCCTAAAAACATCTCAAAAGCCTCGTGGGGGGTTCCAAACCTTTTATAGTAGCTCTACTAACAGCACACTCTTTAACTTCTTTTCTCTGCCCCTACTTAATTTTACTTCACCGACCAATTAGGGTGGCATTTTTCTGCCAAATGTGATTTGGATGGCAAGCCCATAATGATGTCTCAATCCAGGAATCGGCCCTGAGCGATAGTCTGTTGTTTTTCTTTTGCTAGCCTCTAACTTAATCCCCTTTCCAAAATTTCTCTATGAATTCACTTAATAGTTTAATATCTAGCCTCTCACATACCATCTCTTATGACTAATCTTTTTCTATCTTATTTAGTTAAATTTTCTTTTTTATATCATATTACAACATTAATATATTCTTTCCTTTTGTTAGTTAGTTCAACAAACACCTTTATATTTTATATATTTTATTGAATGCAAGAATATTTCTTTTTCTTTTAAATAATTCTTCTATTATCTTTTATGCAGGGTTTTTTATTTATTTATTCTTCATGTTACACCATGATAGCTGAGAATTCTACATTCTTGAGATATGAGGTGTAACAATGGCCAATACCTGTTGGATTCTGATCAGGTCATGGACTAGTTTTTAATAAAACAATGTTCCAACACAATGAGACTTCTTATTCTGAAGTCAGAATAAGAAGTCAGGACATTAGACTGAACAGAGGATTTCAAATTGGAAGTGATAATTTATTTTTGAGCATGATAAAATTAAATTTCATATTGAAAAGAAGAACATGTAAGAAAGTTTTAAAGCAAATAAAAGTTCAGCAGCTCTCAGGAGTGAACAGTAGAATAAAATAAACAATTATTCAAGAAAAAAGGAAAGATTTTGAGAACAGGACCCAAACTCGAGATTCAATGGCGAGCCCTGAAGAAACCATTGATTCACGCAGAGGAATATAGAGAGGTAGTCTGCAAGGATAAAAATTCAGAGCTCCATGGTGGACAGGAATTTAAAGAAGCAGTGAAGGAAAAGAATGAAGCATATCAAACGTTCCTGGCAAATAAGTCTGCTTGTGCTCTTAGAGAATACAGACAAATGTAAGAAAGCTAAACACTGTGTAAAACTAGCTAAACAAAAGTCATTGTAGGATTTTGTTAAGAACATAGAAAATAAATATCAAGAAGTTGATAAAATATTCTGGAGGCTGTTGATAAAGCTCAGAAATGAATGAGAGTGCTCTAAACGAAATTAGAGATGATAAAGGTAACATGAAAACTGGAGAAAAAGATCCTTGATGTATGCGGTAATTACTTCAAAAAACTGTTGAATGAAACAATCAGTGACAATAGCACAGTAGTAAAAAACACTCAACAGACATGTAATCAGGAATACATATCCATACATGATGTAGAAAAAGCTATCAAAAGCCTGAAATGTGAAAGGCAGTTCGAGTATATGATATTCGACCAGAAGTGCTTAAGTATGGGTATAAGTCTTATAGTGGTTGCACTGCATAGTTCAGAAGGCCTGGAGAGTTGAACAAATTCCAGGTGATTGGAGTAATGCTGTCATAGTACTCATATATATATATATAAAGAGAAATAAAACTGAATGAGAGAATTACAGAGGTATTTCTCTATTTTCTCTACTCCTGGCTAGATTTATGCATGAATAATTGAGAAAAAGTTAAGGATTGTGGGAGGGAAGCTTGGTGAACAACAAGCCTAAGATTCAAGATTCAAGCCAAAAAGAAGCCATCAAGATCTAATTTTCATTTGCAAGAACTGTTGAAAAATCATGGTAATATAATAGAGATCTGTATTTAAGTTCCGTAGATCTGGAAAAAGGCATGACAATGCCAAGAGAGAAACTATTCAAAACTGTACACTTTTAACGTGTCAGTGGTGATTATAACAAGTAATACTCAGTCTTTATTTGATGTGAAAGTCAGAAGTTAGAATTGAAGGAAGTACAGGAAGATAGTTTAATGTTAAATCTTATGTCAGACAAGGATATTCATTATCCTCTCTGTTATTATCGATATGGATCACATTAGGAAGGTAAGTGGTATTATACCTGATACCAAATTATTAAAACACTTAAGGAATAGAACAACGTAGTTAAGGATATAAATTAAATTAAACTTTAATAAATATTTTCCGATATTTCGGCAACGTCACATTGCCATTTTCTAAAGGAACTTACAAAAAAGTTATGTGCACGTAGGCACTACAACACAGAAACTGGGAATGAAGACATGAAGCTATTGTTCTCCTAACAGTCCTGATGGTGCACTCTAAAGGGCTAAGTAGGTGTTCTTGGCCGTTGTGCTGAAGGTCTGCAGATGTAGGCCTCCCAAATTTGGGGCATTCACATACAACCAAATTTGTTGAGGTTTGGAGAATTTCTTAGGGCTGAGGCTGATTCAATAAATTTGTATTTGCTAAGGTGTATCACTGTAGCTTTCTTCCACCGTATTCTGTGGCGTGTATCCAAAGCATGGTCAGCAAGCCCAGAATGACTGTATTTGTAAAAACGGATGTAGTCCTTGTGTTCCGAAATTCTGATATTCGCTCTCCTGCCTGTTTGGCCAAAGTAAGACAGTTTACAAGTGCAAGGGACCTGGTAAACACCAGGTAGGTCTAGGGGAAGTGATTGGTCTTTAGTGGAGCAGATAAGGGATGCCAAGTTTCTGTAAGGTTTGTAACAGGAGGTCAGGTCATATTTTTTTAAGATTTTGGTAATCTTTTCCGAAGCGACTCGGATGTAGGGAATGATGATGGATTTAGAGTAATCCTTGTTGTGGGGGAGGGAATCTGTGGTTTGTAGGTTCTACTATTTTTTGGATTTTTTGGGGGGATAGCCATTGGCTGAGAAAGTGTTTAGGATGTGATTTAGTTCTGTGTTTAGGGCCAAGTCGTTTGAACAGATTAGTTTAGCCCTGTTGTATAGTGTTTTCACTATTCCATATTGTTTTGGGGGGTGGGATTGTTGGTGAATGTATCTGCCTGTATGGGTGGGTTTTCTGTAAACTGAGAAAACCAAGGATCCATTAGGCTGGCAGGTTCCTAATGTGTCTAGGAAAGGGAGGCTGTTGTTTTCCTCTTTTTTCAGAGTAAATTTGATTCTGGGGTGTTGGTTGTTTAAGTATGTTAAGAAGGAGAGAAGTGTTTCAGAGCCATGTGGCAAAATAGCAAACGCATCATCAACGTAGCGAATCCATATGGTTGGTTTTTGTGGGGCAGAGGCTAAGGCTTTTTCTTCAAAGGTCTCCATAAAGAAATTGGCCAAGGGTGGGGAGAGTGGTGAACCCATGGCTGTCCCCTCTATTTGTTTGTAGAATTTTCCCTGCCAAACGAAATGGCCTGAGTTCATTGTGAACTGAAATAAGGCTGAGATATTGGGAGAAAATTTAGCTTGGATTAGTTCTAAAGTTTCCTTGAGTGGGACATTTGTAAATAAAGAGGACACATCTAAGCTGTACATTATGTCAGTATGTTGGAGTGTATGGTTTTCTATGCTGGCTCTGAAATGGGCTGAGTTTTTTATGTGTGATGGTGTGTTGCCAGTATAGCATGTGAGCTCTTTGGCCAAATGTTTAGCTAATTTGTATGTTGGGGAATCAATGCCATCCACTATGGGATGTAATGGCACATTTTCTTTGTGTATTTTAGGGAGTTCGTAAATACGGGGTGGTATAGAATTAAACGGCTTTAATCTGTGGTAACTTCTACAGGTCAAGAAGTGACTCTCTTAAGGAGCTTGTAAAGTTTTCTAATTTCAGAGTTTGTGGGATTGTAATTGATAGGGAGGTAAGTGGTCCGATCTAATAGAAGAGCATTCAGCTTACCTGTGTAGTCCTTTTGGTTAAGTACTACAATTGCATTTCCCTTATCCGCTTTGATAATAACTAATTCTTTATTATTCTTCATTTCCTGTAGATCTTTATATACCTTGTTTGATATGTTGGTTTTTGGTGGTCTTGCTTTCGAAAGGACGCAGGCTACATCCAGTTTTACACTGTTGGTGATTTGATGTGGAAGGTGGCAGATTCCGCACTCGATCTGGATCATAATATCCTCACTAGGTATTTTATTGGGAGCAGTGGCGAAGTTGTGTCCACGAGAGAGCGCATTGAGTGCTTCAGGCTTCAGGGTGACTGAAGAAAGGTTGATTATCATGTTGGCAGTAGGTTTTGGAAAGACGGTAGTCCTTTTTAATTTTTCGAACTTTTTCATCTGTTGGCCTCGTATTTTTTTAAATTCTTTTTCGGCAGTGATACATGAGACATCATGTAAAATCGACCAAAGTTCATCGTTTTAAGTGCGCAAAAGCTCATCTTCGATGGCATGAATAGCTTCGTTAATGTCCGCTAAGAGCGACCGCGTGGTAGTGATCTGTTCGCGTAGCAACGCATAGCTAGCGCGGTTACATATTCGGAGAGCTTTTTGTGACACAAACCGGTGCTTAAATTTTACACAGTTTGGGATTACTTTATTATCCCGGCAGTGTTTCAGGAACGCTAGACGATTTAATTGTCTAGACAGCTTCAATTTCAATTTACCGTATTGGGCCTTCCCTGCGATTGTATCTCCATGGATGATGTTGATTCTCAGAGACCGGCTTATACGTTGGTTATGCATTATTAAAACAGTTAAGGAATAGAACAACATAGCTAAGGATATAAATTAAATTAAACTTTAATAAATATTTACCGATATTTCGTTAACGTCACATTGCCATTTTCTAAAGGAACTTACTAAATCACATCCTCAACACTTTCTCAGCCAATGGCTATCCCCAAAAAAATCCAAAAAATATTAGAACCTATAAACCACAGATCCCCCCCCCACAACAAGCATTACTCAAAATCCATCACCATTCCCTACATTCGAGGCACCTCGGAAAAGATTACCAAAATCTTAAAAAAACATGAGCTGACCTCCTGTTACAAACCTTACAGAAAATTGGCATTCCTTATCTGCTCCAGTAAAGACCAACCACTTCCCCTAGACCTACCTGGTGTTTACCAGGTCCCTTGTAGTTGTAAACTGTCTTACTTTGGCCAAACAAGCAGGAGAGCGAATATCAGAATTTCAGAACACAAGGACTACATCCGGTTTCACAAATACAGTCATTCTGGGTTTGCTGACCATGCTCTGGATACACGCCACAGAATACGGTGGAAGAAAGCTACAGTGATACACCTTAGCAAATACAAATTTATTGAATCAGCCTCAGCCCTAAGAAATTCTCCAAACCTCAACAAATTGGGTCGTATGCGACTGCCCCAAATTTGGGAGGCCTACATCAGCAGACCTTCAGCACAACAGCCAAGAACACCTACTTAGCCTGCTAGAGGGCACCATCAGGACTGTTAGGAGAACAATAGCTTCATTCCCAGTTTCTGTGTTGTAGTGCATACGTGCACGTAACTTTTTTGTAAGTTCCTTTAGAAAATGGCAATGTGACGTTGCCGAAATATCGGAAAATATTTATTAAAGTTTAATTTAATTTATATCCTTAACTACTTTTTCCTGTGCCACTCCACCCTTTGGCATTTCATTTCAGAATTGTACTCAAAAAACTCTTATACACAGTAATAAGATGATCTAAAACATTGAGTTCGGGGCAGCATTTCCATAAAAACATTACAGCAGCAATTATTTTGATCATCGCTATAATATTTTGGAACCATCTGCATCTTCTGCATGGATCTTTCTCATTTCCCAATCTTCAATCAAATTCTTGTGAACAATGAATCAGTTAATATACTGTTCTGAGATTATCTGTAGCATTAAACATCAATCTTTGCAGATACAAGAAACAACAGCAACAACAAATGTTGTTGCTGTACTTTCTTGTGATAGGCGACCCTGCACGTTGCTCAGCTTCTATGCTCTCCCTTCCCTTCCCTCCAAAAACAGCCTGTGCCATTAAACACTTGAAAATGTGATAAAGAATCATTATCATATGTTCAGTAAATTTTTATCGAACATTTAGGTAGCATTATCATTCAGTTTAACACAAAATTTAATCACACAACACTGTTCAAGATTTTTCTTCTCCATTTTCATGAATACACCAGATATATACACTTTCTATAAACACAATATCTAGATGGACGTTTACTCCACTAACAAGAAAACTGGTATTAACAAAAAGAGCAGGAATCATTCTAAAATGAAATATCACTGTTGGTTCAACAATACTACCAATAGAAATTAAAGAAAAATCTCATTACTTTTTCTGCAGACTTCATATACTTAAGATAATATCAGAAATGTATCTGCTAGTCAAACAAGGTCAATAGGATCTTTGGCAAGAGTTGCTTAATGGACATTTAACCTATGCAGGTCATTAATTTTTTTTTTACATTTATGGTTAAGTTTATATTCTGAGCAGCTAATAAATCTTTTTCTTAAGCATTTTCGTGCATATGCAGTATATATGTTACAAACAAATTTTAAATAGTTCTTATAAAACATAACATGATTACTTCTTCAAATACTTATAGCATTTACAGAAAAAAAGAAATTAATTCTCAACATAATTGATATGCACTGAAATTGAATAAAATGAAATATCAGTCAGTACCAACTGCATAATGGGAATGTGGAAGGTAGTAATGAAGAAATGTATAAACAACTTGGATTAGTGAACAAAGGAAGGGCAATTATTATGGGTGACTTTAATTATGGCAGTATAAATTGGAGATAGCATGAAGAGATAGCATTTGAGAATAAGGAAAGTGAATTTCTCAAGTTCTTGAGAGAACTATCTCAGGCAGTATCTGCCCCAATACTTATCATGTAAAGAAAGGCACATGAGTATCAAGAGCTCTAGATCTCATCATTTCATCAGAGGATGTAATTGTTAGAGGGGTTTCAAATTTTCCTCCATTTGGTGAAAGTGATCATGAAGTAATCACCTGTGTTGTGGCTAGTCACATGCAGGCCTTTGCAAGGAATGGAGTGGAATGAGGGTAAAATTGTTCCACTGCATTACGGTGATAAGGCTGTAGCTTCAAATAATAGACCGGTCTGTATATACGGAGTTGTGGTGAAAGTCCTGAAGAGATAGGTGAGAAGTAGGATACAGAAACGGACTGATAACAGCAGTCTTCTCTGAAGGTCCTGGAGAGATACGAGAAGTAGGATACAGAAATGGATTGATAACAGCAGTATTCTCTGTGGTTGTCAGCATGGGTTTGTTAAGGGGGAGATCATGTTTCACTAACTTATTTATGTACTATAGCAAGGTGGCAAATGGTGACATTGGACAGAAGAGATGCATATACAATGGTGTACTTGGGTTTTGCAAAGGCTTTTGATAGACTGCCACATGACAAGCTCTTAAATAAATTGAAACAGATGAGACTGGATAACAGACCTGTGTTGGATCAGGGACTGGCTGTCAGATAGGTATCAGAAAGTTGTATATGGGGTGAAGTATCTCAAAAGAGAAAGGTCATCAGTGGTGTGCCACAGGGGTCAGTTTTGGGGTCATTGTTGTACAATTTGTATGTTAATGATATTGGGTTGGGTTGAACTAGCGACATACAGCTGTTTGCAGATGATGCAAAACTGGGGAGAGCAATGCAAAGTCAGGCGGATGTTAATGCCTTACAAGAGGACTTGAATAGATTGCATGAATGGGCAGGTAAGTGTAAGGTTTTGAGATTTGGTAAGCAACAATGGGATGCAAAGTATATACACTTGGTGGGGAAACTTTAACAGAAGTAGATGAGATGAGAGATCTAAGACTGATGTTGGACAAGGACCTGAAATTCAGTGGCCACACTGCACAAGTGAAGACATCGCATCGAATAATGGCCATGATGAGGAGAACCATGACATGTGGAATTAGAGAAGTTATGATTCCATTGTATAAGGCCTTGATCAGGCCTCATATGGATTATTGTGCACAGATTTGGTCACCGGGTTTTCATGGTGAAGAGGATATGTTGGAAAGGTTACAGAGAAGATTCACAAAGGTAGTCGTCGTCTTTGGAATATGGAGTATGAGGACAGATTGAAAGAATGTAAGTTGCAGAGCCTCGTAAATAGGAGGAAGAGGAGGGGGGATATGATTGAGACATATAAACTGGTCAGTGGTTACTATCAAGTAGATATGGAAGAAATTTTTCATAGAATTGGAGAGGGGAAGTAGAACAAGAGGGCATTGCTGGAAACTGAATAAGGCGGGTGTGAGCAAAGGAGTGAGAAGCAGGTTCTTGCAGGGTGGTTAGTGAGTGGAATGAATTGCCTGAGTGTGTTGTGGACACATTGAATCAATTTAAGATGCGGTTGGATGAGCATTGTATGCAATAGTGAGTACCTCCCACGATGAGTCTCTGACTCTATGGAGGTCGGTTGTTGATAATAATAATTGTACAACAAAGTGGAGTTACTTTCTTATCAATATACTGCTTCGTCATGATATTTCTCTGATGCAAAATCATGGAGTAATAATAAATAGAATTTTTCTTGCTGCTTAATTCAAAACTGAGCACTAATAAAAAATAAATATTTATTATACATTGTGCAACACATACAATAAGAGTGCAACACATACTAATAAGAGTGCAACACATACAATATTGAAAAAATTAGCTTTGCTAATTTTTTCAATATTGTATGTGTCTCATTCTAGTTTTTGTTTTATACAGGTGTGTGATTGACTGAGTTACTTAATTTGTAAGTGAAACTTGTATTTTTTGGTTTAAATAAGATATTGTCAATATGGCAACAATAATTGGTAGAGCAATGGTGGTAAAATGTAATTGTGGGCGATTTGAATTTATGTGATTTTGTACATTGCATTCTGCAGTGTGTGTTTGTGTGTGAGAGAGAGATCATTGCAAAAGTTAAGATTTATGGAAGGAGAGTAAAATTAATAAGCAAGTGTGTATTAAGTGTCAAGAATAAGTGCCAGATAGGTGGCAAAAATAAAAACAATTAATGACGGAATTAATGTTTAACATGAGAAGCAGTGGAAATACAGGAGAATGAAATGGACATAAAGAAACAGCTTGCTTGCATATTATTCTTCAAAGAAAAAGTGCAAAATCAAAACGTTGCAGAAGCAGCAAGAGAATAGCAGGGCTGAGAAGATAAAGAAGCAGATGATTGAGATCATGTGAACAAATGAGAAAAACAAAGAGGAGAAAATTGTGTAAGAGGACTATGATCAGAGGAGTACTTAATTGAAGTATACCAAAATCATGTTTCCCTGTTGCAAAAATTAACGATATTAATCATGCCATTTGGATACAGAAAGGTAAGGTAAGAACTAACTGTCTTGGTTGCCCACTAATGATCTGTGAGGTGACAAATGGTTGGACAAAGCAAAAACGAACAGCAAGGAGGGGATTGTAAGAGGCAAATTAATTAATATGCAGGTTATGCAGAAGGAATGATGGAGGATTTTTAAACCTATGGTCTGAGTTTTATCGAAAGGATTTGTATAATGCTGATTGACTGCATCTAAATGGTTATGGTGTTAGGTGTCCAGAGAGAGCTTTGTTCATCATGCATTCTGAAGTTTCTGAATGCTTGATGAACAATCGTATTTAATATTTTTGTCTGAATTCATTCTGAATCCAGACAAAAATATTAAATAGGGTAGTCAATTCCGGAAACAAGGGTGACTGGGGTCCTAGAGGGATGCCTGAAGTTTCCATATACTAATGCTAGAAGTATCGGGAACAAGTAGGAGTTTTTGGCATTGGTTGGTGCAATCTCGCCAAAAGCTATAGGCATTAGTGAGACATGGCTAACATCAAATGGTGTAGTTACAGAGATAGAGTGTGAAGTGTTTAGTATTTTCAGGGAAGAGATGATGACAGCTAGTTGAATTGCATTCAACAAGAATAGGAAATAGACAATGGGGGCTCTGTTCATTGAAAGCAGTCTGATGTGAAATCAAGGTCAACAAGACAAAATATATGAAATCCTCTGGCATATATATGTTATATGCCAGAGGGTTCAAGGGATGATCAGTAATAAACCAAACTCAGTTAAAAGTATTTTAGAATAAGTAATTAGTTTATTAATATTGCAAGGTTTTATAAATAAAGGTTAGCCTGCCTTACAGGAAGGTATCAGGGTTTTTTCTTCTGGAAACTCATTTTTGTCCTGCAACCAGGAAGCCTAGCTAGGAAAACATACAATTTACAGACAAATTTACATTACAACTAATAGGTGGTTTCATAAGATGGTAATACACCTGCAGGTTGGGCCCCACAGCTTAAAAAAAGCTGGTCCTCAAGAAAACCGCAAATATTTTTAAATTTGTGAGCAAGAATAAAGGTGCAATGATCAAATTCCGTTTTCTATACAGTATGACACTACATGACCTCACTAAAGGGAAATTAGATAAGTGAATTAGTTTAAGCAAGCCAGATAATTGAAAAATATGTAACATTCTTTAAAAAAAATAAATTTTTTAGATATTTCACTAATAATTTACTAACCAGATAAAAAAATAAGAAATAATGAGAAGTAAAGCAGTTACTCACCTTACTAAAAGACCAAGTAATTCAGCATTCAGTTTGATCCAATGATGAACTCCTGAGAGAACAGATTTTATGTTTTATTTCAGTTTGCAAAAGAGATTTTTTTTCTTTTACTTTTCCATCATAACCATTATCAGATTCACATGAACAACTTGGTTCATTAATTTCCATGGCAGAAATTCCATCATTTGTGGCTAAAGCATCCATAGTCGATAAAACATCATTTGATCCATCACCTGTTGCACAAGTTATTGTTACAACAGCTTCATGTTTATCCTAAAAAGTAATACTAAATTAATGCAATAGTTTAAGAACATGGTTGCTAAGAATATAAAGAAATAGCCAAAAACAATTGTATTCTGTTAAACAGTCTAAATATATTAGATATAATAAAATACAATATACAATGATTTGGTTTACTTTATAAACAAAAGCAAATTCCATTCACTCCACCACCAATCCAGAAAACTTGCTTTTCTTACGTTTTCCTTTTAGTCACAGATTAAAACTCATCAAAATTTGCACATGATATTAAAATGAAAAGAATGTTACCAATAATCATTATGGTCTACTATTTTAGATAGGATTAAATGATTACTTTGGAATTTGAAAAAAAAATCATGGCACCACTACTGACAAATCCAGTTTTTACTGAGAAAGTGATAGAAAGAAACAGATTAAAAGCATAGAGCAGATCAGCAAACTTTTTCTGCTGAAGAGCCATTCTGGTGACAATCAGTATTCAAGAATATTTCAACAGTCACATCATAAAAAACACCACAATAATAGAATAAAATACTGAAATATTTCTGATTTTAATTAACTATACACTCAATGGACAAAACATTGGAGTTAGCTGTGTAAATTGATACTGATATTCCCCTCACAGAATGAAACACCCAAATCAAATGCAGATGGTAAATAGGCAGCCATCAGGGACTTCCAAAGAGTGTATCGCAATCAACAAACATCAATAAATGTGGCAATCTTAGCAACTTTAATCATAGATATATTATCAGCACAAGACAGGCATTCTATTGGTCAAGTGGTAAGCATCCTTGGGTTCTTGATAGCTACAATATCAAGGATCTACCACAAGCATACCATCAACAGATTTACCAATGCCCAGCAAGCAAGTGGTGGCTGACCACACTCCATTGATAACTAGATTTACATAGACTGTTCAGGCTCATACAGACCAACTGCAGAGCAATGGTAGCACATACAAATCACATCCGGTTTCAATGTCAGAGGTCCATGCAGCATCAGTGAGCAAACAGTACCGCATATCCTGCATGGGCTACGTAAGCCAATTCCGTAATCATGGATCACTGTTGACAGCTTGTCATTAGCCATTGTGCCTCGCCTGATGTCGGGACTATCAAAACTGGACCTCTGCAGAGTGGACCACAGATGTATACTTTGATGAATCCCATTATCAGCTGTATTGAGCTGATGGGAGGGTGAAGGTGTGGCATGAACAGCATGATATCTTGGCCCAGTCATGCTAGGTCAGCTCTGTTCAAGAAGGTGGTGTCTGTGTGATGGTTCAGGAAGCCTTCTCTTGTGACACATTAGGTTCCTGAGTGTTTGGAGAAGTACTTAAATGCTGCGGGCTACCATAACATGCAGGATGGTCACCTACATTTTCATGGCCTTTGTGCATTTCTGCAGCCAATGCTCTGTTTCAACAAGACAATGTGCAACTCCACCAAGTCCCAAACTCAGATCAGCATTCTGCAACCACCAAGGCATGGCTTGAAGAACACTCATCTAAGTTTGGGACCATCCAGCGACCGCTCGATTTGAATCCAATTGAATCTCTGGGATACCATGGCATCCCAGAGATTCAATTGGATTTAATTCGAGATTGGATTTAAATCTAGGATGCCATGGAGCAGTGGTGTTCAACCTTTTTTAATACGCAAGCTACTTTTCTATACAAACTTATTCAGCGATTGACTCTTTTATATAGATCATGTTCCCCAACCTGATATCTGATTATGCAAAAATAAACAACTAAAAAAATACACAACTAAAAACTTTGTGTATTTAAAAATTTTTATCAGTTTTAATTATTTTAATACAACCAAAAAAAAAACAAATGTATTGGAATAAAATATTTATTTCTCCATTGTGGAAAACCAAAGTTAGAAAAACAACAAATTGATTACAAACTCACAAGTTACAGGAAATGCTTGTTGATTAAAAAAATTATTTTTGTGAAATTTCGCATTGTTTGGACCTCACAATATTTTCATAGTCAACTTGATATGAAGAAGTGGCCAATCGCAGACAATCATCCAAATCATTGTCTGCAATTGGCCATTTAACTGATTAGCCATCTTAACTGATTTTTTATGATGGTCATATTTGAAAGAGCGAATTCTGACAAGTATGTTGATCCGAAACATGACAATTTTTTGAGTAATATCAGTTAATATTGGGAATTTTTCATGTGCATATTTCCAAATGACTTCATTGTTTATTGATTTTAAATGTAAAATATTTTGAATGTTTATTATCTCAAGTTCGACTTCAGCTTGGTTTATATCAAACAGTCCACTAATTTTATTTGAAATTTCTGTGATGTTCAAGTTTTTTTGAAATGGGTTATTGACAAGATACAATCATTTCAGTTTTATTAAAATCTGTAAATCTTGAATTTATTTCTTCCTCAACTAATTCTATTTCACAAATAAATTCTTTTAATCATAGCAAAGCATTTCTTGAGTTTGTTCAAAAAATTTTAATAAATATGGTAGATGTCTAAATGCGTGGTCATTTATACTTTCTTTAATAAAAGTAAGTATTGTTGGAAAGTTTTTATTGAACTTAACATGTCAATTAAATTTTTATCTCTACCTTGTAACTCTAAATTTGAATTGCTGAATTTCGTATAGAAATCTACTAAAAATGATAAGTGTAACAACCATCTTTCATCACTCAATTGTGGATAAATATCTCCTTTTTCATCAAGAAAAATTTTATATCGTTAATTAATACAAGAAATCTTTCTAAAAATTGACTTCTGCTGAGCCAGTGAACATTACTGTACTGCCTGTAATTTAAATAACCGCTGTTGTGGGACTTTTCCTTGAACAAAATTTACAATTTTAAATGTAATATCCAAAACACTTTTGTGTTTAATCTTTTAATACACAGTACTTGTTGGTGAATAGTAGTGGTATGTTAAAAAATCTGGATATCTGGCATCATTTTTACATAATGAAATGAAGCCTGATTTATTACCTCATTGCAGGAGCACCGTCAATAGTAATAGACAATAGTTTAAAAAGTGGAAGTTTCTGTTGTTTCACAAATTCTTCAAATGTCGAAAAAATGTCTTCTCTCCCAATAATGGCATAATTTTCAAAAGTTCTTTACTTGAATAATCTTGAAATACCACGAGAATAAATACCATTAACAGAGCAAATATCAGTGAAATCATTTGATTCATCAAATTGTAATGAAATCACAACAAACTGGTGAATGTCTGACATTAATCTGGCCTGGAAACTTTTCTCTGGCAATTGGAACGCTTCCTTTCAGCAATTTGAAACCTTGTCTGCCCTAGAAGTACTCTCTCTCTCTCTAGTGACATCTCGAACCGAGAAGCTCCTTTCTGGAAGCGGGAAACTCCTCTCTCAAGCAATGTGGATCTGGGCAGTCTCTCTGATGAAGACTCTGGACCGAGCAGCCTCCTCTCTGACATCAATTCTGGAACCGGGACCCCTTCTGCTTGCTTCAGACACTTTTTATTAGTCCTCCTCTGAGCCCTCGCATGACGTTTGGCAACCACCAAAGATAGGTATGAGTGTGAGTCTTTCATCTTAAGTTTCAACTTTGCGACATCTTTTGTTCTCCTCTGCTTTCTTCTGATTGTAAGTTGCCAGCCATTGGAAAGTTGTTTGAACTCTTGCTGACTGACAGATGTTTTCACTTAGAGCCTGCAAGCCTTTCTCATACATACAAGTTTCAATAACAATCTTTCTAATGCCGCCATACAGCTTCAGTGACAAAAACATTGCCTTTATTTTTACCACTCTAACATATTCTTATTAAAGCAGTATATACAGTTAGCTTCAAAAGAGTTATTTACCAAAACATCTAATACAAACTATACTGAGACATAGTTTATGTTTTACAATATTTACATGGGACTTAACCTAAGTAAAAAATTGATGTAATGTGCTTTAGAATATTTAGTATTTAAACTACAATCGATCTTGAAAGTTTATTTTTCACTTGGTTAGACTATAATAAATTTAGTTTAACCCTTTATCCAAGTGTGAGCAAACAAAGTTTGTACCTGAAAGTATCTTCAGGACTGGGTTAAGGTGGTACAACATCGGGCAACTTGCCGCAAAGGTGGAGCAAGCCAGCATCACTCCTATATCAGTATATCCCATAATGCAAAACACTGAAAAATAAACTATCAACATCTTTCTCTAAATCCAGAGTAATTTAATAAAAAGGTGGCACACCGTTTGGTCACTCCTATAGATGGAGATGACCTTGATAATGCTTCCGCCTGGTATTTCCACTTGGGCCTGGCTCACACTGAAGAGACATCAATAAAGGTCGAAACTAGTCTGGGTAGTAAAAAATTGATGTAATGTGCTTTAGAATATTTAGTATTTAAACTACAATCGATCTTGAAAGTTTATTTTTCACTTGGTTAGACTATAATAAATTTAGTTTAACCCTTTATCCAAGTGTGAGCAAACAAAGTTTGTACCTGAAAGTATCTTCAGGACTGGGTTAAGGTGGTACAACATCGGGCAACTTGCCGCAAAGGTGGAGCAAGCCAGCATCACTCCTATATCAGTATATCCCATAATGCAAAACACTGAAAAATAAACTATCAACATCTTTCTCTAAATCCAGAGTAATTTAATAAAAAGGTGGCACACCGTTTGGTCACTCCTATACATGGAGATGACCTTGATAATGCTTCCGCCTGGTATTTCCACTTGGGCCTGGCTCACACTGAAGAGACATCAATAAAGGTCGAAACTAGTCTGGGTAGTGGCCCTTCCCTTAATGCATAACATTATACATATCCAAAAGGAGATGTGTTTTGCATTATGGGAGATGCTGAGTTAGGAGTGATGTTGGCTTACTCCACCTTTGCAGTGAGTTTCCCAGTGTTGTACCACCTTACCCCAGTCCTGAAGATACTTACAGGTGCAAACTTTGTTTGCTCACACTTGGATAAAGGATTAAACTAAATTTATTATAGCTACAATAAAGTTTTTACACTTTGCTTATAATTGTATTCACTCAGCTTGCTGTTTGACTTCCACTGTTCCAAATTAATTACTTTACCCAGACTTATAAGAAAATCATTAATTTGACAATTTTAATGAAAAATAAGTAAACAATAGCAATACACTTAAAGTGATTTAAAAATAATACAAATAATGATAAATAAAATATTATGTTTTCAGTTTTAATTAAATTTGTAAGTAAGGAGGAATACACAAGAGATTAGCCAATAATCGCTCCACAATCAACTGGTTGAACACCCCTGCCATAGAGCAATACATCAAATCCATGCATCTAGGACTCACATGTAAAGTGCTGTTGTGAACAATGCTGCAACAGGTATGACTGGAATTATCTCTGGTGGAATCAATGCCTCAGAGAGTACAGGTTGTTATTTGCACTAGAGGCAGACTGACATGTAGGCATCTCTAATGTTTAGTCCATTGAGTGTATGTTGCTTACCTGGAAATAAAAGAATTTTATGCACCGAAGTTCATTTTATGTGTTATGTTTAAAGGAATTCGCATCCACATGGCTTCTTGTGTTGAAAAACTTGTTTTAAAATATATTTCATTCCTGAAACGTTGCTCAAACATTTATTTATATTCTGCACATGTACATTTATTATATGCTTAATTTTATCATTATTATTATTCAGGCCTTCATGCAGTTAACAGACTCGTCATGAAAGGTCCTTTCTAAGAAACAAAGTCTATCATACCACTCCTTGAACTCATTGATCGTTCTTGCTCTTACCATTCTATCATGCAATGCTTTCCACTGTTCAACCACCTTCAGTGCAAAGAAACCACTCCTCACATTCCAACTCATGGCTTCCTTTTGCAACTTCCAGGGATGCCCCCTTGTCATCGTTCCTTCCTGTTGTTCCAGTAAGTGAAAGAATTCCCCAGTGTCAACCCTGTAACCACCTCTCAACAGTTTAACATTCTCAATCATATCACCTCTCCTTCTATCTACCAAACACTGCAGTCCACATTCCCTCAGCCAATCCTCATAAGTAACATTGTACAGGCCCTGAAACCATCTTTATCTGCCTCTGTACCCTTTCCACAGTTCATTTAACCCTTTCAAATCCTGGGGTCCATATCTGAGAACAATAGTCTAAGTGTGTTCTGATCAGGGTCTTATACAATGGAATGATAACTCTTATCTCTGGTCAGCATCCTCTCATTATTGCAACAATCCTCTGTTACCATCACCACCTTTGCAATATGTCCCCCGAGTTTCAGGTTTCTATCAATCAACCCCAGATGAGTTGTCTCCCCTACTTCCTCCAGTACAACTCCTCCAATAGAGTATCAATGCAACCCAAACCTCAAGATTATTACATTAAACCGACACTCTCATTCATTTGGCCATATGTCTAGCTTATTCAAATCCTGCACTATTACTAATCTTTCCCAGCTTTGCATCATCCAAAAAACAACTGAACATCCACCAGCAACCCACTGACAATGTCATTGATATAAAGGTTAAATAATATAGGTCCCAGTACTGAGCCCTGTGGGAACCCACATGTAACCTTATGCGCTGCCATACACAACTCTCTGATACCTATCAGACAGCCAATCTGGAATCCAGTTGAAAGACCCAACATCTAAACCCATGTTCTGCAACTTAAATATCAGTTTGTCATATGGCAACCTCTCAAATGCCTTTGCAAAATCCAAAATAATGGCAGTATATGCTTTTCCCTTGTCAACTGCTCATCACTTTATTATAAAAGGCAATCATATTACTGAAGCAGGAGTTCCCCTTAACAAATTCATGTTGACTCTTACAGATAACATTACCTTCATCTGCTCAATGCTGTATATTGGTCGCTCACTAATTTCTCCAAGATCTTAACAACTACTGATGAAACACAAACGCCTATAGTTAGACACATCCAGTCTGCTACTACCCTTATGCAATGGCACTATCTTACCTTCCTTCCATTCCTTGAGTACCTTTTCCCTAGCCAGACTTCCACTGAAAAGCCAGCTGTCAGTTCTTTAGCACATTCTCTCAAAATCGTGAAATACCCTCCAGTCTCACAGCTTTACTTGCATCCAGAGTATCTAGGAATTGAAACACACTCACCTCTTGCACCTGTAAACCTTGAACCAGCCCTATCCCTCTAGTATTAAAACTTCCTCTTCCAGGATGAAATACTCCAACGAAGTTTTAATTGAACAATTCCACTATGTCCTGCATCAGTCACTCTATTCCCATTTTTATCCCACAATGTCATTCTTCCACAATCACTTCTCCTACTGGCCACATAGCTAAAAAAATTCCCTAGGACTTTCTTTGGATCTTAGGGCCAATCTCTTTTCATATTCCATTTTGCCTTCCTTACAGTACTAGTCAATATCCTAACCGAAGACTTATTTTATTCATACACATACTCTAAACCCCAATCCTTATATCTCATCCATAACCTCTTTTTCACCTGCAGTTCCTGTTTGAAATTGTTTGTCATCCACTTTACACCAAATTGTGTCCTCGTCTTCACTCGTGGAATACAATTCACTATTGCTGCTAAAAAATATTCCTTCACAATTTTCTAAGCACTAATGATATCCCAGCCTTCCAATTCTGCCCTCCATAGAACTTCCCAAATCTGATATCTAAGATTATTATAATCACCTGCCTTTTAATTCCACATGTGTTCCTTTGTCTTTGATACTCCTGCATGCCTATTCATCTTCCAAGTCAAAACCACATGGTCACTCTCAACCAAGTGGGGAAGATATGTCATCTCAGTTATCATCTCTTCTGATGCTATGACCAAATGCATAGTCTTGAACCTCTAGTTCCCTGTATGACATGTTGACTAAGGCATTTATCCCTTAGGAATTCTAGAAATTCCATTCCCTTATTGCTACACACATCCTCCTCTCCCCAGTCTATACTGCTGTAGTTAAAATCTCCCATAACAATCATCCTTCTTGTACTTGCCAAGCTTAAATGTCTAAACATCTCCTTGTCCCCACTCTCTGTGTCCTTGGTTTGTAGCAACACCCTAAATAGCCTGTCTTGCCCACCTCTACCTCACACCACATGCTTTCACAACCACTAGTGTCACTGCTTTCCAAAGCCTCCACTCTTAGAAGACATGTCATCATATGCAATACTACACCAACACATTTTCCCTTCCTATCTTGCCAAAAAATGCTGCACCTTGCAAATTAATGATGATTTCCAGATAGGGAGGAGTTTGTTATGGAAGACTAGAGCTCGTTGTTTATATTTTCTAATATTATTTCCTATATTGTTGATATACGATCCAATATATTGAAAGTACTTCACTCTCTCTAAGGGTTTATTGTTCATATGAAGTATAAAGTTTTTATAACCTATTGAGAATACTTCAGACTTTTTGATGTTCATCTGCAGACCAATAAGTTTAGCCTGTGTCTCCAGTAGACTGAATGTTTTGTGCATTTGTTGGTTCTGTATCAGTACGTACTTTGAAAAAAAAGCTAAGATCAGTTATTTGCATGGTATGGGTGGATGTTCTAATGTTAAAACAAAGATCATCTATGATGGTACAGAAGATGTAGTCCAAACATACCAAGAACAAATAAGGTGCTAGTACACACCTTATAGGACTCCCATTGTCACCAGAAAGGATTCAGATGTTTCTGTTTTAAATACTATAGCATTGTAATATTTATGAGGTGCTGAGATTGCTTGTATGATTTTTGAGGATAGACTGTAAAAGCTGAGTACAGGTATCCCTTGATTAAGGTGATTAAGTAATCCCTCGATGGTACTACATATATCAAAATTATGTTAATCAAATATAATAATCAATGGTAAAAATTAAAATTCATCCATGATTGATTACTGTATTAATAATTTATTTTATATGGTACTCTTTTAGAAAAGATGAAAAAATAAATGCAAAGTAAATGTTTAATAAATGCTTGTGCCTACATTACTTAATGCAATTTTTTATCAGAAAAAGTTATCAATAGTTGTTTGAACAGTTTTGTTTTTTTTCTTACCAGCATAAATTCTGAAATAAACAAGCAAAATGACTCTCTAAACCTTGGCAAACAAGCATTCTTTGAATAACATCTGGATTCATATCCATTTGTTTAGGCAATTCTAAACTGTGAAATATTCCATCCAATTCTTTGATTATTAACTCCTTTGGAACAACATCTTCACATTCCATTTGTTTGTTGTCTTCATATGCACATTGTTGTTAAATTTCAAGAAGATTGTTGTCACTGTAATCCAATAATTTGAATTGAATCCAATAATTCTTTATCACCTTCTGCATCAACACCATCAAAAACAAGATTTTCACCTTGGTTTTGATGGTGTTGGTGGTGTAACAAACTGCAATGATTTCCTCAACCACATTGTTCACAGAATTTTGAAAACTACATAAGTCATTAGCACATTTTGGCAAAAGGTTTTTCCAATCGGTTCTCATGCAGCAAGAAGACACTTGCTTCCATGAGTCATGAATGTTTTCATTTGCATGTTTAATGTTAACAATTTTCCAAAATTATAGGAGCGTAATCGCATTTTCTCCCATTATTGTTTCTACTGCCTTTCAGAATATCTTTTTAAGAAACTAGGCTTTGAAAGTTGAAATGATGCCCATGTCCATGGGTTGTTGCAATGATGTCATATTTGGTTGAAAAAATAAAACTCACATTCTCACACAGATCATTAAGAGAATTTGGATGACAGGTGCATTATCTAAAAGCAAAAGAGCTTTGAAAGCTAAGTTATTTCTTTTGCAATAAGCTTCAAATGCGGGACAAAAATAAGACTTAAACAATCTTTGAATAGGCTTTGGGTAACCCAAGGCTTCTGATTTGTCCACCAAATTACAGTTAAAGGTTTCTTACATCCTTTTTAAAGCCCTGGGGTTCTGAGTTCGATAGACAAGCAGCGGATTCAATAGCAGGGGGGAATGATGTCATCATGCTCACAACTTTCTTTCTCTTGGCCAGAAAACACTCCTCAAAGCCTGCATGTTTCTGCATAGTACATTTAAAGGCATGTTAATTAAAACTCTTGCCATGTATATAAAGAGATTTTCGCAATTAATCAAATCCCACGTTAAGCAAGAGAACTGTATTTTAAACACTGCTTTTCTATTAATGGAATCAAAGACTTTGTTGAAGTCTATAAAGGTTAAATATGAGTAGTAAGTTTTTATCACATGAACCTTCTTCTGATGCAATTTACCTGTTCTACTGTACATTTTTTTAGAAATCCAGCTTGGTATTTCTTAAAAGTAGTGTAAATAAGGTTCTACTCTATTGAGTATCATCCTATCATCCTACTGTAGATTTTAACTGTGGTTGAGAGCAGTAATACCTCTGTAGTTATCCATTCTATTGACTGCCCTTTTTGGGTACAGGGACAGTAAGGCCTTGTTTCTATTGTTGAAGTATTATTCGTGTTTAAAGCTAGATTCATTATGGCAAGGAGATTGGAATATGTGTTATGACCAGCATGTTTGAAAGCTTCTGCTGTGATTCCATTAAAACATGGACAAAATTAAGACCATACCATACAACCAGTAGATCCATTGTCTTGTATGGTTCTCAAACCTGGACAATAAGCACCAAAAAACTACAGATCTAATTAACTCCTCTGGAACTACATGTCTCAGACTGACCTTTGGATACACTTGGATAGACCCTACCACTAACCCTGCTGTGCTAAATCTGGCTAAGCAAGAACTACTTCTCAATATAGTAAAAAAACTACAACTCGGATGGCTCAGACATTCCGACGTCTTACATTTTTTGGAATCCCTTATTCTGTGCAAGCCAGAAGATGGCAATCGCAGTAGAGGAAGACCATGCAGACAATTTTGGCAATATATATGTGAAACCATCAATAGGCTGATCTGTAAACCTCCATCTGATATTTTCCAGTTAGATCAAGATAGACTTGGAAAACCACAATTCCTAATCTAATTTTTATTCTAATCTCTTTTCACATTGTATCATATTGTGAAATAGTATCATATGATGATGATAAATATTTATAAATGTGTGACCTTGTGGATATATACAGATCATGAGTTAGCTATGAAAGTAAGATGATCTAGGTACTCTGCTCTAGAGATGAAATATTTTTCTTTAGCTAACTCAACCTATCAATTAGCAAGATGGTGATATTTTATATGCATTCCAGATCAGATTTCTTATAAATGAAATCTACTATGGCACCCATATCTAAGCATATCCAATTACAAGTATATCCTTATGCTATCCACTTGATCAGAGATAATGGATATAACAGGTATGGAAGGAATTGGGATTAATTACCTGACACAATCAAATACTAAGTACAAAAACACCAGTCTCTATACTATGTATTTTTTCCAAATAATAAAATCAGCCTGATTAGAACCTCAGCCTCCATACTCAGTCGGTCTAGGTAAAGCCATTTCGTTGGAAAGACCTGTGTTCAATCCCCATCTATGATGTGAGGAACCTTTATTTGATCTCTTTCAACTAAAGGTGAGATAGCTGGTCTTATAAATATAAGACCAGCTATAAGCTCGTCTTATATATTATAAGATGGTCTTATATATAAGCTGGTCTTATAAATTAGAAATATAAAAAAGATAGCGGGTTTTTTCACCCAGAAACTTGGGTTTTTCGTCCCTCAGAACAGGCCAACTGCCATTGTGAACACACACACGTCCATAGATTTACAGCCATGGATACTTATGACAATATGGGGAGGAGTGAGGTACTCACAGGTGGCATATTTAGAATTTCCCGCTCCTAGGCTTGCAGAAAGTGCTGGGTCTCGTATTTAATGAACATGTGGATTTACATGCATACCCTATTTATATCATAAATAAATATATATATTATGATACTATGATTTTATGCATAATATATGATATTATCATAATATCATAATATGATATTATGATATTATAATTATATTATGAAACCCAAAATGTCCTAGAATATTCTACGTCTTCCTGCTCCCTCAGCAAAAGTATTTATAATGTCCTTGTAGTCCAGTGTCCTTGCAATATTGCTCTCAATTTCTAGTACTTCCAAGTTGTTGATCCTTTCTTCTATTATAGTTGTTCAATGGTAGTCCTTTGAACCTTTTGAGGGTGGAAAACGGTCATTCAGCTGAGCAATTTGTTGCCATCTTACACAGAAATATCATAACAGCAGTTCCAGATTGGGTATATATATACTGTAGGGTTTCCTGTCGAATTTTCTGTGAAAGTTTTAGGAATGTATTTATTTCTAAGCCACTTGATTTCAGGTGGACTCGAAAGTGCAGACATTCGTTTACAAATTCAGGTTCAATATCAGTCGAAAAGTGTTCTTGAATTTTTTTGCCCCTTTATGACATCCTTTTTAGATATCACATACATTGTTGTGATATGTAAAAAGCTAGGAACTCCTTCAAGAGGTTTTCATACGACACTTTTCTTAGATTCATTTCTAATGAGAGACTGCAAAATTATGTCATATGCATGTTTTGAAACTAACTGATGGATTGTATTCGTCTTCATTTTCGTTACTTTCATTTGCACTGTTGTCAAAAAACCAGGTGGGCTTTTTCTTCCTCTTTTTCTCTTCCTCATACAAGTCAACTCCGCTGTTTCTTGCCCTGTTCTTCACAGGATTCATAGAGTAACTCTAGTTCTTTGAAATATTCTTCAAGGGACCCATACAGTTCACACACAGTTGCTATGTCAATGTTTACACTTTCTAATTTCTTCCTTGTGGCATTCATTCTTGCAAGAATATCACCCCATAGGCAGGTCATGATCAGATTTGCTCTTTGTTTTGGAACTATCAGACAGTTCATATTAGTTGCTTTCTTGTGATGAATCACTCGTGCTTCTGCATTTTTCCAGTCATTAATTCCACTGGCAAAGTGACAATCGTCAGTCTTCCCCACCAGAAAGGTGCACAGAAGATCTTTTTGGTACTAGGAGAAGAAAATCTGTTATTATTTTTTGCCATTAATCAGATTCCTCTCAATGAGTTTAGTAGAAGCATGTCTTGCTTTGTCAGGATAAGCTCCTTGTGATTTTGAAAGATCACTGTCTAAATTTTGTGGAAAAAACATCAACTGTGATATACGCGAGTGTTGTGTCATTTAGAATCCACTCAGCTGGGTCATTTCTCACTATCATCTGTGTTGCCAAATTCTTCGGATTTGTTGTAGGCACATCATTGGAAACAGATTCAATTCCCGTCTCCCCAACCACTTGTTCTTTTTCCAAATCGCAACGACTATTAGCATATACTAAAGCAAAAAACTGTCCAGTTTTCTTGTCTTTGATACTACTTCGTTAATTTTCGCTTCCTTTTTTCTCCTCTTCTTATATTCCCTACCACTAAGTTGCTTTCTACCATCACTCGTGTTTTAAAATTTAAATAGTAATTTAAAACACGTAGGAAGTATCGGAATGATTTACACAATTTATAACTTTTTAAAAGCAAAACAATAAAACAGTATTACCGCCACTCTGATGACAACATATGAAAAGGGCACTGAAAACTCTAAAATTAACTTCAGATTTAGCATGCTTAATTGCCGAAGATATTAAGATACTGAACTATAGAGTTGAAGAAAGGGCAACAATTAACAATCTTAATTTGAATTCGAAAAAATAATAAAGGAAAAGTTGTTACGGTTAGTAAGAATAATACCGACACAAAATTAATTAGCATCAATCTCTCCCGACTGCGATCCCTATTGCCTTTGTGTCAAGTTACCGACAACAATACAGTAGCTTTCCGTGTACGTGTTCCAGTTTGTATAATTATGCAGAATCTGATTACATGCCATTACGCTTGCATACTAAACTTACAATGAGGAAAAGAAAAACATTTCTCTACTTGTAGCATATAAGGAACATGTTATAATTACAAAAATGAGAGCCTGTAAATTTCTGCCGCACCTCAAAATTTGCTACTCTAGGCCCGGGCCTATACCAAAATATGCCACTGGTACTCATTACATGTCATTATGCCAGTAGCCAACCATAAATCACACTATGTTAGCCAACCTCCTGGATGAGATGACACATGAATGGGATTAAAAGCTGGGGGAAGCAATCCTTCATACTCCTTTCATCCAATACAACTGCAATAGTGGATTATATAAGACTAAAATTGCAAACTACAAATAACAAACACTAAGATATCAATTTAATAAGGATTAATAAAAGAAATCACAGTTGGTGTGGTGAGAAACCAAAAGTTAGCTGTCATATCATATGGAAAATAAATAAAAATTATGGTTTTCATATAGAAGAAACCATTTCTTTTCAGCAAATACTTTGCTTGTTAAACAATTTTTTAAGTTTTTAATGGAGAAGAAAAACAATAATAAAAACCGAGTAATGAAGTTAAGAAATTTAATCTGTGTACAAAATGGAGAAGTGCAGCTTGTTGCATTGCTTGATGCATAGTCTTGAAAGTTTTTTCACTTGGTTATACTATAAATTAAAGATGCCAAGAAATTATATTCTTGATTTCATCCTTGATCCAAGGTAAGCAAGCAGTTGTTCAGTGTTGACTATTATTATTATTATTATTATTATTATGCAACTCCTCCAGAGAGTCCAGAGACTCATCGAGGGAGAGTGTGCCAACACCATCAAATGATTGATCCCATTCCATCTACTGTGAAGATTAGTAGGGCATACAAGATTAGATTTAAAAAAAAGAAAAAAGAAAGACATGTTCTTTGTTATGGCACTGATGCATACAATTAAAATGGTGACTAAGACATTGATGTTGACCGATATCAATGTGGAAGAATTAATGCAATGTACCATGTTTAATATATTCATTGATGACAGTGAGAATGGAGATATTTGTCTGAAATATTTCATAACAGAGCAAGAAATCAAGTCATGTTACGAGCTTAAGAAAGAAGTGAGCAACAATAATAAGGTAGGATTCTGCAATTCTTTAGAATATGGAGAAGCAGAAAATAATAGCAAATGAAATATCAATGACAGTTTGAAGGAAGTAGCTGAAATTAATAGTGGATGAGATGCCAGCATGGAAAGAAATTGCACACACGTGGACTCCTTCACAGGATAAAACATTACCTCAAGCAAACAAGAAATGATTGTCATGTAGTACAGAAGGATGGAGAATGAAAGAAAGAATGAATGAGAATAGCATAAAAGTGCAAGAAACTAGGAGGAAAAGAGATAGTATTGTATGGCGATTTGATATTAAGAGGTATACTTAATGAAAAAGTGGCAAAAGCATGTTTTCCAGGTACAATGATAAAGGTTAGTGAAGCTTTAAATTTGCATAATAAATGCAGACAAATGATTTGAAATGTGATAAATGTGCAATCAGAAATGATATGAGAGTTGTTAAAAGAAACAAAAATGAAGAGTAAGAAAGTAAAGATTGTGAGTCTGCTGCCTGGGTATGATAGGAGAGAAATCAGAAAACGGGGCATGATTGCAAATGAGAACATTGCACAGGAGGAATGCAGTGGAGTTTATACATGTGAGAGTGAATATGATGGCCATAAGGACCTGATTTTGGAGTTAGATGCTTGGATTGTTGTTCAAACAGAGAATTGAATAATATAAGCACGTAAAAACAACAAGAAATATTTAATTAGTCAAATATTTCAGTCTGAAAATTGCAGGCCATTTTCAGTGGCACTACAAGAATAGTTTTAAAAAATACAAGGTGGAATACTAACAATAGATCATTTAAAAATAGAACAAGCCACGTGATGTTATATCACTAAGTATTATAAGAAATATTATTAAGCAGAGACATGAATGAAATAAAGATATTAATTAATAATATTAAATAACATAAAATAATATGAATTAAGATTAGACTTTCCCAGATTTTTGATACAGATATACAGTCATTCCGATTCAGGTTAAGACGATGGAATAAAGCCTCTACGCTTTCTTTGAGTAAACGTTCAAATTTATAGTGGGATCTTTGTAAGAGCCCAGTTTTTGACCAAAGAATGTTATGGTTAGTTTCAATCCCATGCTGAGCCAATCCAAATTTTTCAGGTTTTTGTGATGAATGGAGAATTGATGTTCTTGGATTCTTTTTTCAAGAGAGCATCCAGTTTGTCCAAAATAGGAGAGATCACAAGAACTGTTAAGATTTCATTTCATAAAGAGATATGTTGGAAGGAGGAAGTTTGGCCTTAAGTAGAGAAGGGACTTCTAGGCAGAGAGCATTAACTTTATCACTAGTTAGATGATTGAGATTCCGTTCAATGTTAACTAGGAAATCTAGATATGGTATCTTATTAGGAACAATAGAAAAATCATGTCCTTTTGAGAGGATGAGGTTTCGCTATCAGTTAAAGAACGTCCGGATATATTGACAATTTAATTATCTGGAGGTTTCAAAGGCTTTGATTGTTTAGAAGAAAGTGCTTCATATTTGTGTTTAGATGTTGACTTAGTTTATTATATGCTCATCGAGTAGAACATTTAGCCACATTTAGAACTATGTGTGAAAGATGTGGATCGAAGTTTGTGGAAATATAGGTGCGAAGATCAAAAATATGATGAATGTTAATAGCAAGATCACATTTCGCAGCTTTAAGTTGGTTATAGATTAAAGATAAGCTGGTGTTCCGGTAAATATTATGATGTAATTAAGACTAATTAGTAGCTCCAGGAGATTTTATAAATTCTTTAATCTTAGCGAAATTGGGAATAATCTTGTTGTCGCAGCAGTTTTTTAAAAAATTGATCTTAGGTCTCAACTTACTTTGTATAACTGAAAGTTTTCCTAATTTACCAGTTATTTTGGTGGCATTTTCCACGTGAAGGATTAAAATTTGATATATTGAGGATACTTGTGACATAAAGATTGAATAATATAAGCACTCGTAATTCGTAATACACTCTGGATATTTCTTATGTCAAAACAAATTTTACAGCCAAGTAGAAGGAACGGCTATGGGAAGTCCTCTCTCCTGCTTTAGCCAACTTTTAATTAGAACATCTAGAAAAAGTCCTCTTCTCATCTATTTTCTCTCAACCATCTTTTGGGTAAGATATATAGATGACATCTTTACTATATGGCCTCACAACAAAGATTCCTTACCTCCTTTTTTAAACAGTATCAATTCATTACATCATTGTATAAATTGACTATGGAAATTGAAAAAAATAACCAGTTATCATTTTTAGACATTCTCCTCATCCAGTCACCTTCACATACTCTTACAACTACAGTTTACAGGAAACAATGTTCACAGGTCGGTATATTCTTAAAGAATCAGCTCATGATCCTTGTCAAAAAACAGGAATCATAAAATGTCTAATCAGAAGAGCCAAAACTAATTGCTCTACTTCTAATTTTCTACAGAAAGAACTTTCTACTATCCAACAACACATGAAACTCAATGGCTTTTCTGAAAAGAGTACACATCTCGATTGTTATAATCCACCACTAAACAACAAAGTTTCAATACGTCGAGTTCCAATTCCATACATCTCTGCGATTTCAGAACCTATCTCAAGAATTCTGAAGAAATATGAGTTAACAGCTACGTATTCACCTATTAACAAATTATCTTCCGACTTTCCTTCTCCTAAAGACTCTCCTTCCTGGAGTTCATCAAATTCCCTGCAACTGTGATCTCTCCTATTTTGAACAAACTGGATGCTCTCTTGAAAAAAGAATCCAAGAACATCAATCCTCCTTTCATCACAACAAACTTGAAAAATATGGGTTGGCTCAGCACAGGATTGAAACTAACCACAACATTCTTTAGTCAAAAACTTGCCTCTTACATAGATCCCATTATAAATTTGAACGTTTATTCAAAGAAAGCATAGAGGCATTACTCCATTGTCCTAACCTGAATCGGAATGACTATATCTGTATGAAAAATCTGAGAAAGTCTAATCAGGATAACTCATTAATTCATATTAATTTTATGTTATTTAATATTATTAATTAATATCTTTATTTCAATCATATCTCTGCTTAATAATATTTCCTTTAATACTTAGTGATATAACATCACATGACTTGTTCTATTTTTAAAATGATCTATTGTTAGTATTCTACCTTGTATTTTTTAACTATTTTTGTAGTGCCACTGAAAATGGTCTGCAATTTTCAGATCGAAATATTTGGCTAATAAAATATCTTTCTTTTGTTTAGTGCCTCTTACATAGATCCCATTATAAATTTGAACGTTTATTCAAAGAAAGCATAGAGGCATTACTCCATTGTCCTAACCTGAATCGGAATGACTATATCTGTATGAAAAATCTGAGAAAGTCTAATCAGGATAACTCATTAATTCATATTAATTTTATGTTATTTAATATTATTAATTAATATCTTTATTTCAATCATATCTCTGCTTAATAATATTTCCTTTAATACTTAGTGATATAACATCACATGACTTGTTCTATTTTTAAAATGATCTATTGTTAGTATTCTACCTTGTATTTTTTAACTATTTTTGTAGTGCCACTGAAAATGGTCTGCAATTTTCAGATCGAAAAAATATTTGGCTAATAAAATATCTTTCTTTTGTTTACGTGCTTATATTATTCAATCTTTATGTCACACGTATCCTTAAAATATCAATGTGTGTATGCAAGTGCAAAACCAGCCAACCAGAGTTATTGGGGTGGCGGCGAATCAAGCACATGTCTAGCTAACCCTGGGACAAGCATGAGTGCAGGAATGATCATGATGAGCTAAGTGCAGCTTCCAAAGTCTCAAATCTATATGAACCGGTAATGACATTATCCAAGGGTAATTCTGGGCCTAAGGGGATGTTGAAATGAATGGTCAGAAAGGCCCAAAGTATCAGAAATAAGGAGAAGAGTTTTTGCCACTGGTGTAAGCTCAACTTGGCCAAAACTTGTTAGCATCAGAGAGACCTAGTTGTCACAGAATCATGTAGTTACAGGAATAGACTGTAGTACATATTGTACATTGAGAAGAAATAGGGCAGGAGAAATATTTGAGTAACATTAGTAACACTGATTTGCTCCTCCACCTCCAGAGCTCAAACTACTCACTTCACGATTTGTTCCAGCATATGTATGGCACACGTGCCTTTGAGAAATCTGACATACGCTGTAAGAGAATGCCTAATTTAAAATTCCTGGCTTTTGACTCTGTCTCTGGCTCAAGGTTTCCTTGTCCCATTTAGTAACATTCATTTGTTGCACTCACCAGACCAAAAATACTGATAACCACTGAGATCTCATCATATTCCTTTTCATAAAACTCAATCACCTAAAATTCAGCTATCCAAATAGTGAGGTCATCTTCCTGGGCAACCTCAATGCCCATAATTCCAACGGAATTCCCTACCTCACTGAACAAACAGGATGAGAAGCAGAAATCTTTGCTATAAATAATAACCTAACACAAATCATTCATCTACCAACTCAAATTCCTGATAACCATCTTCACTCTCCAAATAGTCTGGATCTCTAAATTAAAGATACTAAGAAATTATATTCTCGATGTGATCCTTCATCCAGCTCTCAGTGAACAGTTTGCACGTGCAGTATCTTTACAATTAGGCTACTTGTATATAATGGCTAATGACTTCACATTGCCTGCCTTAGCATCCCATAATGTAATGCACATATCCTTACAAACAAGTGTAATACTGTGTATTATGGGAAGGGCCACTAACTGGATGGTTTCAACATGTGAGGTCTCATCTGTGGAAACCAGACACTGAAGAGATATCAAGTTTGAAGGAATGCAGAAGTCATATTTAGTGAAAAGGTGTATCAACTTATTAAATTATCCAAGATAAGAGATAGATAAAGTTTTTTCACTTACAATATAAATTAAAGATGCCTAGCAATTAAAGTCTTGGTTTAATACATTCATCTAAATAGTTTGTGAGTATAGCATCTTCACAACTAGGATACTTGTACATAGAGGCTAATGACTTCACATCAATTGCTTCAGTATTCAAATATGACTTCTGCATTAAACTTGGTATCAGTTCTGGGTCTGCCTCCTACTTATCAGACCTCAATAAACAAACTGGTTTGGGTAGTGCCTCATCCCATAATACACATCCGTAAACATGTGTGCATTGCATAATGAGATACTAAGGCAACTGATGTGAAGTCATTGGCTTCTACATACAAGTAGGACAGTCATAAAGATACTTCACGTACAAAGTATGATTGCTTCTAACTGGATAAAGGATTAAACTAAGAATATAGTTTCTTGCCATCTTTAATTTGTACTGTAACTAAGTGAAAAAACTTCCAACTCTGAATCTCTTTTTGATCAGTTCTCCTACCAGATACACTGTAGACGTCATCTCTACTCTTGGCAATTCAGACCACTATCTTGTACAAGTTTGCATCCTCTGCCACTACAAAGGGGCCAATTGGGATGACCTCTTGAATTCCTACTCCTCCCTTGGTTTGATATTGCTTCTACTCACCTGACCCTACACCTGCTGCAAATAAGTCACAGAAATTATTCTCACTCGTATGATATCGTTTATCACCCCATTTAATCCATAATCTTCATTCACTTTCAAGTCCCAGTTTAACCAAAAATATATCAAAGCAGTCGAAGAAAAAATTCAGTGGTATGGAAAACAGCCTTACTATGTGTGGCTCACTTCTAGAAAAAAAAGCGTCAAATTCTACGTATACTAAAGCACACAACATAAAGGTGACATGAAAACTGAAGATGAAGATATCCTAGGTGTCTGTATTAATTACTTTGAAAGACTGTTAAACGAAACAAGCAGTGACAGAACCACACAAGAACATTTTCAAGAATGCAAAAAGTACATATAAATAATTGAGGTAGAAAAGCCATCAAAAACTTTAAATACAGAAAGTCAACTGGAGTAGATGATATCCAATCAGGAATGCTTCCGTATGGAGGTATAAAAGATTTGCAGTGGCTACACTGCATAGTTCATAGGGCCTGATCAGAAGGATGTAATCCAGATTGGAGTGGATCTCTAATGGGTCCATCTATGTAAAAGTGAAAATTACAGAGGAATATCTCTACTAAACATTCCAGGTGAAATTTATGCAAGCATATTTAAGAGGAAGAGAAACTTGGAGAAGAACAAGTGGGTTCAGGCCAAATATAGGTTGTCAAGAACAGATCTTCATTTTATGACAAATAGTTGAGAAATCATAAGAATATGACAAGGATCTGTACATAAGTTTTATAGATCTAGAAAATGCATATGACACTGTGCCATTTACAAAAAGCCCACTGAAAAGCTTTTCAAAACACTACAATTATATGGGGTAAATGGAACGTTTTAAGAGTAATACATAATTTAAGTTCTAAGAGAGCAGTTAGAATTCAAGGAAATACAGGAAGATGGTTTGATGTAAAATCAGGAGTAAAATAAGGATGCACATTATCTCAGAACTAATATTCATCATCTACATGGAACATATGAAAGAAAGTGCATTAGATAGTAGATGTGAAACGGCTCTTTACTTTATGCAGATCTTGTACTCCTAAACATTTTATATATATATATGTGTGTGTATGTGTGTGTTAGGCCCATACACGAGATGTTTGGTTGATCAACCTATAGCACATTATTCCCAAATATGGGTAGTGGGTTGGGAAAGGTGGAACTGGTTTACATTTGATTTAAAAGACTGCATATTTTGTTCCTTGGGAAACACAACATGGGGAAATTGTTCCACAATTCAGCAACTGTAGGGATGAGGAATGAAAAGAAACTTGTTCGATGTGTTTCAACTCTGTGAAGGGAAGTCGAGCAGCAGCTGCACGTTTCAATGAGCTTAGTATTAAGTGAGGAAATTATTGATTTTATTTCCATTGTACATTTCCCATGGAAATATTTGTAGAATACATGTATTGGAGAAACAAAACATCTGTGCAAAAGTGGGAGGGATGGTGAGTTCATACGAGATGGATATTTAATAAGTAATTGCTCTCTTCCACATTGAGTCAAGCATTTGGAGGAAGCTTTTAGGGGATCCCACCCCATATGTGAGAGCAGTATTCAATATCTGGGCAGATTTGTGATTTGTATAAGGTAACAGCAGTTCAGGCATGAAGTAACATCGTGAGTGTAAGATAAATTCTAATTTTTTAGAAGCTGAGGATGCAATGGTTGTGATGTGTTTATGCCAGGAGAGGCATGATGTCAGGGTAATTACAAGAGAAATCTATAACTGTATGGAAATTTGAGTGTTCTCAAAAATGATGATGCAAATTTTTCATGTGGTACTGTCATAATATCCTGTACACCCCTTGAGGGTACATATCAGGAAATTGATTACAACATATGCAAATCAGTCATCAGCAAATAGAAATTGAATTTCATAATGGCTGACAACAGAAAACTTGTCTCCTGCCCAAATGGAAGCAGTGCCTTCTGGTCCATTGCTATAATTGATACAACTTCTGCTCTGTTGCATTTCTACCTGTCTCTCAACCTGATGGCACCACTGTTTCTTCACTTAAAGATAAAGTTCATCTCTTTGAATCACTCTTTTCCTGAAACTTCTGCATATGTATTCCACTATTCAATAGCCACAGATTACATTAACCTTTATCTGGTTTCTTTCAATTAACGTTGAGTTAGCTGGTCTCATACATAGAGGCAGTTTTTTTACACCCAAAAACTTGGGTTTTTCATCCCTCAGAAAAGGTGAACTGGCCCCATGAACACACACAAATTCAATCATAAAATTTATATATACCTAATCCCTCATTAGGATGGCTCACAACCTGCCCTCTCCCAAAGGGAAGAGAGAGAAACCCATACGAATAAACAAATAATGCCAAGGTGGCAGAAAATAGACCCATAGGAAGACCAAAGTCTAGGTGGATTGATTCAGTTAGAAGTGCCTTAGGAGCACAATATGTTAGATATGACAATATTGGTGTGCTGACAAGTAATAGACTAATTTAAAGGAAAACTGTGGATAAGATTTTGTAATAATAATAAAAACTTATTCATGTAGTGCTCATAGGCTCATAGTAGCCTAAAGGCCACTTGAGGGCGCATATCAGGAAATTGTTGATGACAACATATGCAAATCAGTCATCAACAGATACAAATCCAATTTCATAAAGGCCTGCAGCAGAAATCTTGTCTCCTGTCCAAACAGAAGCAATGCCTTCTGGTCCCTTGCTATGACCATTGGATGCAACTTCTGCTCTGTTACATTTCTGTCTCTCTCAACCTGATGGCACTGCTGTTACTTTGACTCAAAGATAAAGCTGACTTCTTTGAATCACTTTTTTTTCCTCAAACTCCTGCATAGTATGGATTCCACGATTCAAGATCCACAGCGTACATCAATCACCACTGGACGGACACACAATGGAATGGGTTGGAAAAACTTGTGCTATATCCCTTGACATTTCTAAGCTTTTGATACACTATGTGTACCACTGAGGCCTACTAAACAAATTGCCATCCATTGATCTCCCTGTCAATCTGTAATCGGATAACTATCTTTCTTGGTCATTCTCTGTGGTAGATGGCTCCCTCTCTTCAAACTTTACCACCAATGCAGGAGTGTCTCAAAGATCTCTCTCTTATCACCTACTCTCTTTCTCCTGTACATAAATGACCTACTCACAATAATCACTAATCCTGTCCACAGCTTTCCAGACAATAGTACATTCCAATCATCCTACTTATTCGACAGACCACGTAGTACTCTGACATCCCAGGCAACAAGATCTACAACTAGTCAATTAAACATAGATATACATACTATCCTTCAATTGAGTGAGAACAACCTTGTCATGTTCAATGCTGCCAAGGCAGACTTGCCTTTTCTTGCACAAAACAGATTCCACCTCACCTACCCTGTCAATAATACACAAATCACCAGACTCTTTGCTTTGACTAACATTTACCTTTTTTCCTGGCATAATAAATCACATCAACAACTTCCTCAGCATCCAAGAAACTTGGCATTCTCTTTGGCATTAAAGTTATTTTATATCCAATTTCTTATCTACATAAATCCCAAATCCACCCATGTTTAGAATACTGTTCACATGTTTAAGGTGGTGCACTTAAAACTTCCCATAAAATCCTTGATACCACCCAGAGCAAGAAATTAGGCTAATAGATGATCCCACAGATACAGATTCACTTCTACCTCTGCCCTACAGGCAGGGGCATGCCAGCCATATGTGCAATGTGAGCGATGCACACAGGCACCAGGATAGTAAAGGCGCCAAAGAGGAGGAAATAATTAAAAAAAACGTTTTTTTAAAGTGATTTTTTTATTAGAGGGAGGGGAGATATAGGTGCCAACTAAAGTTTTGCACACAGGCACCGGACACTACTGGTGCGCCCCTGCCCACAGGTGCAGTGTTTCAGCCTCGTCTTTGTACTGGTACTTCCATGATCACTGCTCCAATGAATTGGCAACCATCATTCCTCCACTTTCTGTTGCACCTGTTAATACAGGAGCAGCAGCTGCCCAGCATCCCATTACTGTGCAACTGCAAAAGTAGGAAACTTGCTTCTATTCTTCCTCTTTTATTCTGTCCACCTGTCCTCTGGAATGGCCTTCCTCATGAAGTATTCCCATAAAAACTACAACCTGCAAATCTTGAAAAACTAAATAAAAAATTCTTTCTCAGTACATCTACACCCACATATGGCATTGATGTCCTTATAGGTCCCTCCACCTCTCGTGTATTGGATCAATTACACTATGTTGACACCTTACATATACAAATTTCAGTCTACCACAAGCAAATATTCAGGAAGTGTCTGCATAAGTCTGGTAATAAAAGGTGGGATGTGGTGCATGTTTTGCACTTACTCAATGTCAAAATTCCACATTCTGCTGAACTGATGTGGGATGGTAGCTGTCGTATTAATGATCTTTCCATCCATGAGATTGCTACCTCTCTCAGTACAGGAAAGCCTTGCTTAACACAAATTGGGTATGCATGATAACGCAATTTTTTATGTTTTAAGTTACACACAATATTTTTCATAACTTAAATCTGTAGCAAGCGACAGTACTTGTCAATGTAGCAGCCATTGGACAGTGGCAGTGCTGCGGGCGGTGGCTGGCAACACTCGGCAGTTGACTCAAAGCTCTCGTCACAAGCACACATGAAAACTCTGTTCTCTTGCTCACTTTTCCTTCTTTTTGCTTTAATTTAGAGGATGATGATTATGACAATTGTCAAATATTCAATGTTGACGAAACTGGTCTCTTTTAAAAGCTTATGGAAACAAAAACTTTTCCTAGCTAAAACTGAAGCATCTCAACCAGGATACAAAGTATCTAAAGTCGTCTTGCACTTTTATTAGGAGGCAATGCAGAAGGTGACATTAAACTCAAGCCTGTTAGGTTATCGTGTACAAAATGAAAGATCTAAGATTATTAAAGAAATCAGCACAATTGGAAAAGAAATTGGATTTAACGTACTGGACAATAAAGATGTGAGAAAATTGCTCAATTCTCATTCAGACAGTTAAGTGAGAATGATCTCACTTAATTGCATGAAGATGACAAGGAGTGCAAACAACAAGAGAATATTATGACTAAGAAGCTAACTGCAAAAGAACTTGAGCTAGTTTTTCAGTTACATGGAGAATGCTAAGGAAATTTTCTTTGATGCTGATCCTGATATGGAATGAGGATTCAAAGTCTGTCGAATTCTTGATAAAGTGATCACCAGCTATCAGAAATTGCATGACAAGATGAAAAAGCACTATTCAAGCATCTTTACTTATTTTTTGTAAAAAAGTAGCTCAATCAAATGTTTAGACATTACGTAAAACTTTAAGCAATTGATTTTTATTAACTTTGATGATTTTATCCTCTAATATAGCTTATACTGCGAATTTTTTTTAAATTTACGCTAACTGATGGATGAATTATAATTATTCGATTAATGTGATTCTGCTTAGCACGCATTAACTGATTAATTAATCGTGTTAACCGAGTTTCTCCTGTATACCAAAATCCACCGATTTATATCATTTGTACATGGGAAATTGATGGTGCTACCACAGCAGGAAAACACCCTGGGAGGTTACCACTCATCGACTGAGACCCATGAGCTCTGATTCAGAATGTTCAAGTATCCAGTACATCAATTGTCGACCCCTCAGGAAACCTGGAAATTGCTGCAGGGGGATATCTATCACCACTAAAACTGTCCACAGAGAGTTGCATACCTTAGGTTACCATGTCAGAGCAGCTGCTGCAAACAATCCACGCATTACACCCCCCCCCCCCTCAAAGCCAAACAACATTTTGACTGGTGTCTTTCACTCTCATCTTGGACTGCAGATGACTGGAAAAGGTTGTGGAGTGATAAATCATGGTTCAAAACATGATTTATCACTCTGAAGCGCTATTTTGGGGTAAACATCATGATCTGAAGTTTACCCAGGATGCATTCATTATGCAGTCCTTCTGGAACCAGAAGGACTGCATAATGAATTGCAGTCCTTTTGCATTTGAAGTTTGAATGATGCAGAAACTGCATCATTCAAACTCAAATTTGGTAGACGCTCAGCATGGTATAGGGGTGTTCCAGTTAGATGGGGCCTCAATCCCCATCGAACATCTTTAGGAACACCAAATTTGCTCAAGACCACAGTAACCATAGTCATCGGCAATGGTAGGAATATTCCTTTTGTGAGATATTTGAAATTGATTAAAAGCATGTCCCAAAGGATAGTTGCTGGGGCAAAGATCGTCCAACTTGGCACCAGAAATGTAACTAAAACGCATTTTTGTTACCCCAACTAGGTGTTAAATACTTGTCAACATAGTAGTGGTCTTCTCTACGTACATTAAACAATAGCCAGCAGACAGATGAGAGATTGAGACTACTATAGCTGGCACAGAGAGAGAGAAAGAGAGCTTGCACAATGGAGTGCAAAATCAACATGGAACAATGCTGTTATGTTCAGTGCAGGTAATGTTGTCAATATTCATGCCAATGTTTTGCATAATCTACTTAACATGCATACTAAAGGAACATATATCAGTCTGATATGTGTGATATTGATCCCAATGCAGAAAAAAGATACCATTCCATGTAGGCTCCTCTTGAAGAGATTTTCATTGTTTCCCTCTGAGAAACAGCAGGTTTGTCCTGCTGTCTCATACTATGTGCATGTCCTGCTGTAACATAAAAACTTTGAATGGTGGAATTTCAAAAATCACCAGTAACTAGTAACTGTCAGTATTCCCTGAAGATGGATAGGATCTGACAATCACTCTTGTCAAGGATGAGTCTTAAGAACTTGGTTTCTGTTACTGGAACAACAGTTTGTCCTATTCTTATCATAGAATGTATGTGAAGAGTGCATTTTCAGCAGAAGTGTACAGTTTTTTCTGGTAAAAACTTGAGCCCAGTACTAAGAACACAAGAAAAGAGACAAGATCAATTGCTTGCTGAAATTGCCTTTCAATTAACATCATGTTACAAGAGTGACAGTAAATGGTGAAGTCATCATCATATATAGAGAATTGCCTATGAAGGGATAAACTGCTTAGTATCACACTTAAGACAGCCTTGGAGAACCCCACTTGCTGATGAGGCCAAGATATTGTGCTTCCCACTGGGACTTGGAAGACTAGGCAAAACAGTTCTTAATATATACACAAAGGTATTCTCTGAGATCTAGCTTACAGAGATCTAATACCATATATCCAAGCTGTGTCAAGCTTTTTCATGTCAAAGAATAATATAACCAGATATTCTCATTTCAGGAAGTAGCCTCTAATACATGTTTCCAAACAAAACAAATGGTTTCTGCCAAAACTGAATGTCTATGAAAGCCACAATCTTGTCGAAGAGAACATCATTGTTTTCTAAATACCAGAGAAGTTTGGCATTAACCAATTTGTCAGACATCTCACAAAAAAGCTAGTCAGAGCAATAGGCTGGTAATTGTGGTTATGGGATGGCAATGAAAACTGACTTATGCCAAGATACAGAAAACTCTAAGTATTCTGTTATATAGTAAAAGATCCATAAATTCTGGAAAATGTTTGATCATCTCATTATGGATGTCATCAGAACCTACAACACTAAGGTGACACAGTAAAAGAGCATATTAGTTCCTCTTTAACAAATTGCTAATTGAACAGCTCTAGACCACTGATAGAAAAATTTAGCCACTGTTTCTGCCAATGCGTTTTTCAATATTAAAATCGAAAAGGACTGAAAGGAAGTTGCTGACTAGCAAAATTTTCTTCTAAAGTGTCTGCAATAGCACTGGAATCAGCACAACCACATTCATTATGTTCCAAGTGTAAAAAAAATGTATTGTATATCCAACTTTATCCAGATTTTATCTTACAATATTTTACACTGGTCATGTGATTAATTGATGATGTAAATTGGATTCAGGATTTTTTTTCCGCTCTGATATCTTACATAGCATGCATTCACCAAAGCACATTTTAAAGCTATTAAATTTGATGTCGTAGGTATCCAGAAGTATACCCCACACTTTGTCTTGATCTTTTTTGGGGGGGACTACTTGGCACTCTTGGTTATGCCAAAGTTTTGGATAGAGTGGAAAGAGTAACATTGTTTTTGGAAAGGCAGCTCTTGTTGTCTGGACATTAAAATATTACATACTTCACTGCTTCATTGAAAGATGTCTGACTGCTTCAGCATAAAGTACTACAAGACTGAAAAAAATACTAATGAGCCTGGTCCATTTTGCAAATGGACATTCAGTAGGAGAATGTATTCCCTGTGAAGACAGTGTAAATGACAAAAAAATTTCCTTCCATAGATGTTCACTTTAAACTCCAACATGAGAAGTGGAAAAATGGCAGTGGAACAGACTGAAATCTATTTCAGAATGCAGGAAGGAATATGGAAGAATGCATTGACTATCAAGAACAGAGAGGTCACAATACTTGAGCATTCATTCAGTGATATGACCTCTTCAATTTGTGTTGCCACTACCCATCAAAAAGTAGTTTGTTCATTAGTCATCCATGAGCAATTATGGGATAAGACAGTTGCAGTACAAAATTATCAAGTATGATTTCAATTAACTCACAACTGGGTAGTAAATATACTGAACATACTGTAATAAGAAATCCCACAGATAAGCAAATTGCTACTACTTTCATAGTACGAATCTGGGCATGTTGGAAAGAAGTATAATTGCCCAATAGGACAGCTACTCTACCATGAGCAGGACCATATATAGTTGTCCTTACAACTTATTCTTTAAGGTGTCCTCAGACTGGTTTAAATATGTTTCTTGCAGGCAGAAATGAAATGGTTTGTTTCTGCAAAAGAACTTAAACAGCATTGACATTTTGGCAACATCCAATATAAAATTTTTGCACTTGGTTTGGCTTTATAGATCCATCCAATTTCCCAGAGGTTGAGGGCTATATCAATCAAATTTTGGAGGTATGTATGGCCAGAGGTATGTATCCCTCTCTTACTCTGAAAAAAGAGTTCAATGTTAGGAACATTTGAGTTTATTTCCAGTGGATACAAAAATATCTATTTTTTTTTCTGTTTTGGCATCTGGTGGTGCATTATCTTTCAGTGATACTCTTGCCATAATTTTCTTCACAAGTGAGTTCTCATTGAAAGGTAGCATTTTCAGAGTTGTTTCAGGATTAAGACTAGATCATATGACCAAGGCACTCCACAGAGAAGCACTCACGATCACAGTTCAGGTATGATGAAATTATCAGATGGTGGAATAGACAGAACAGATGTGTTTGAGATGATTTTTGATAAGATGATTCTCTTAACCTTCATAGCATAAGAGAATTTAAGGACAAGTGTAATCATGGTGTAAGTGTAATTTACTTTTTGCATTTTAATATATTTTTTATCTGTTGTATTTTGTGTTCATTCTTTAACTGCTGACAAGTCCAGGAGCAGCCTGGATGATTATCCTGATAGCTGACATATTTAGCTTTCTTGCAGGAACATGATTTATGATCACATTTTTACTAGCGCATTGGGTGCAGGTAGTAGAGATGCAACAGGCAGTTCAGGCATGAGCAGATTCCTTATGTTTAAATCACCTCAGGGGATTAAGGATGAACAACCTAAAAGAAAGAATGAGATAATCTGGTTTTACAGACAGAGGTTCGGGTTTGCTGAAAGCAAGTTCCTCGTCAGAACCAGGTGACCATCCCTATGTACCAGAATGCATCCCATATCTACTCATTTGTAATATAACGCAGATCTTATTCTGATATCTCACCTTCAATTGCGTTTATTGTTTTATGAGTTACCATATTTGATATTCCAAGCATTGATGTTGACATGATGTATCCAGAATATTACCTTTTTCGTGTGTTGCATGGATGATGAAAAAAAAATCTGCATAAATTCAAATGGGTAGAAGTTGCAAGAAATAAGTTTCATTAACTATGCTATGGTTGATAGTAATCTATTCCCACTGGTTTAGGACACAAGATACAGAATGTTGGAAGTTTTTCCTCCACTTGGTTAGACTATAAATTATATATTTAGTTTAATCGTTTATCCAAGTGTAAGCAAACACAGTTTGCACTTGAAGTATCTTCAGGACTGGGGCAACTCGTGGTAAAGGTGGGCAAAGTACTACACTACCATTTTTGCAGGCACAAACTTTGTTTGCTTACACTTGGAAAAAGGATTAAACTAATTATATAATTTACAAGACACAGAAGATTTGAGATAGGAAGTGATCTAGTTTTCAGAATGATAAAATTGAATTTCATATAGAAAAGTGTTTAACAAAATTATTATTATGCCCACCATGGAGTTGACAGGCTCCTCGTGGGAGGTCATTCAATTGACAACATTTATCATAGAGAATCTTAAAGTCCTTAACACTCCTTGCATTGATAACACATTCTGTTATGCATTCCATTCCATTCACTAAAATTCTCCATGTAAAAAATCTACTCCTCACACTCTTCTTCACTACACTTTTACATAACTTCCAGGGGTGACCTCTGGTTCGTTTCCTCTCACATTCTACTATTTTCATAATCCCTCTGGATTAATCTGATAAAATCCTCTCACCAAATTAAATGTTTCCATCATATCATCTCTCTTCCTCCTATCCACCAAACTCTGCAATCCACATCTCTTCAACTCCTCACATAACTGACAAAAATTATGATATCAAGCAAAGTATTGTTTGATATAAATTTACCATCTTCACTAAAAATTGTGCTTAATTGGCTCAAATGTTTTACTTGTTCTATAGGTTCTCCATTCACAATGCAGTTGATATTTTCAAAGCTTCTGCTTTATTTATTTTTTTTTTTTTGGTCTTGTTATTGCTAACCTTCATACCATATCTATTACAAAAATCATTCAATTTAGTCAGGGAATCTTGCAGACTTATAGTGGATTTATTTAGAAGTATAATATCATCTGCATAAAGCAAAGGGCTGATATTAACATCGCCAATTTTGAAATCAGGTTTAATACCACTTTCCATCATAATGTACATAAATCAATCGAATTATTTCGGTTTTGTGACCACATTTTTATTAAAAAAGACTGTTTTTTAAAACTAAACAAGTACTAAAAAACAAACCCGACAAGTTTCGTTAGTTGTCAGACTAACATCTTCAGGGGTAAAGATAACTTACAGTTGAAAGCACAAACCATAAGAAATTACGGAAAAAAACAAGTTCATTTGTTGGTATTATGAACATCAAAAGTTTGTTAAAAACCGAATAACAGATCTATACAACCATTAATACATGATAGCTGGAAACAATGCTATTTGATGTCACGTTCTGTGGTTCACTTTCACTCTATCTGAGGTCTGAAATTGATACATTTTTGATAAATGCTGACCAAATTTGATTTAAAATCAAACCTTGATTTTTGTTGCATTGCATAGGAATCTTGATCATATTTGCTGCCTCTTTGAATTTTCTTGTGAAACAGTTTTTATCAATGTAGGACATGTTTGTTCTGTTCCAAGGTACATCACGACCAATAGAAGTTGTGTGAAATGCCAAACCAGACATACGTTCTCTCTTTTTATGCAAGTCCTTTTGATGTTTGCTCATGCAGATTTCTCCCGATATCCCCATCGGGATATTGGGAGAAATTCAAACTTCTCTACAAGTAGAACACAAAAGTGACTTTCCTACCACTTGAAAAGATATCAAAATCTCTTCATCCTGCGAAACCTTCACATCACCCAATGAAAAAAACAGGAGTTTACAATATTTACTGTTCTACTTGTAGAGAAGTTTGGCTAATTTATCTGACATTCTTGATATAAGGAAGGGTGACTGCATTCTTGAAGTCTTGTTTATTTAAGTTTCTTCTAGGTGCTGTATTGAGAATTTTCTTAATTAATTTAGTTTTGAAAACCATTCAGTTGTAGGATCTGTGTTAAGTATTGTATGGATGCTGTATGCTTTATCCCTTAAGGTTTTTATGAAGTCTATTTTTTGCTTGGGGTGGTGGTGTGAGGTATCATGAAGGAATCTTCCTGTATTAACACGTGTAAATGGTTGTATAGATCTGTTATTCGGTTTTTCACAAACTATTTTGATGTTCATAAATGAACTTGTTTTTTTTTTTCATAATTTCTTATAGTTTGTGCTTTAAACTGTTAGTTATCTTTACCTCTGAAGATGATACTCTGACGACTAATGAACCTGTCGGTTTGGTTTTTAGTACTTGTTTAGTTTTAAAAAAAAGTCTTTTTAATAATGACATGGTCACAAAACCCAAATAATTCAATTGAACTTCTAAACCACAGAAACCTCCATATGATTAATGTACATCCTTGTCAGATACCATATTTAACATTAAACGATCTTCCTGTACTTCGTTCAAATTCTAACTGCTGACTTACAACTCAGATTGCTTGATATAATAATCCACTGACACCATGCAACTGCAGGTTTTGAATACGTTCTCTTTTGGCACCATGTCATACCCTTTTCCAGATCTACAAAACTTAAATACTGATATTTGTTATATTCCCATGATGTCTCAACTATGTCATAAAGTGAAAATCAGATCCTGACATCCATTATCTGGCCTGAATCCAGTTCGTTCTTCACCAAGCTTCTCTTCCACAATCCTTCTCGAACGTTTCTGAAGTATACTGGTATAAATCTTATCATGAATACTCAGCAGAAAAATATTTCTGTAATTCTCACATTCAGTTTTATTTCCCTTTTTTTTATGAGTACTATGAGAGCTCTACTCCAATCATCTGGAATTCATCCCTCTCTCGAGACCTTCTGAACTACAATGCAGTTCACTAATACAATGAATCAATGCAGTTCAGCCATATAAGACTTTTATACGTCCATACTTCGGCATTTCAAGTCGAATATCATCTATTCCAGCTGCCTTTCCACGTTTCAGGTTATTGATGAATTTTTCTACTTCAAATATCGATATGCATTTCTGATTGCATGTCTGTTGAACATTTTTACTACTGTGCAGTCATCACTGCTTGTTATCATAGAAATTTTTCGAAGTAATTACTTGATACTTCAAGGATATCTTTTTCTCCAGATTTCATGTGACCATTATCATCTCTAATTCCTTTCACAGCACACTTTTAAATTTCTGAGCTTCTTCAACAATCTCCAGAATAACTTGCCACCTTCTTGATATTATTTTCTATGTTCTTACTAAAGTCTTCCCATGACTTCTGTTTACCTACCTTTATTTAGAGAATACATTTGCCTCTGTATTCTCTAAATTAGAACTCCATCGTGGACACAGGCTTCCTGTGTCCACCATGGAGTTCTAATTTTTCAACCCTTGCAGCCAACCTCACATGCCTCTCTGGCTGAATCAATCAGTGTTTTCTTCAGGGCTTGCCACTGAATCTCCAAGGATTGGTTCCTGTTCTCAAACACTTTCATTTTTTCTTGAATATTTGTATATTTTAGTATGCAGTTTACATCTGAGATGTGCTTAACTTTTATTTGCTTTAAAACTTTATATGTTCTTCTTTTCAATATGAAATTCAATTTTATCCTGCTCAAGACTAAATGCACTAAACTTCCAAATTCATATCCTCTGTACATTGTAGTGTCCTACACCACAGAGAAAACATCAATAACAAACAATAACATACGCAATGAGACTTTTCTTCTTGCTTTCCTCTTCTCTCAATGTGAATTTGTGCACATTTTTATGTTGGAACATGGTGTTACAGGTCCATGTCCTGAGCAGAAATCAACAGGTATTTGCCTTTATTATTAGCTTTGCTCTTTTCTCCTGGGGAGTTCTTTCACTTGGTTGAACAGCGAGGAGTGATGACAAGGGGCCATTTCTGGAAGTTACGAAAGGAAACTGTGAGCAAGAGGATGAAGAGTGGTTTCTTTGCATGGAGGGTGGTTGAATCATGGAATGCATTGCCTGATAGTGGTGAGAGCAAGAACGGTATGATAGAATTTGTGTTTCCTAGGAACGACCTCCCACGAATCTTGATAGACTTGTTTCTTAGGAAGGACCTCCAGCGATGAGTCTTTTCACTCTTTGGAGGCCTAAATAATTATAATAATACTTAGTCTTTGACTTGTAAGTCAGCAGTTAGAATTGAAGGGAATACAGGAAGATGGTTTCATATTTTATCTGGTGTCAGACAAGGATCTACGTTATCCCCTCTGTTATTCATTATCTATATTAGGCATAGCCAACTTCATTCTATACGAGGACCAATATATGATGTGTGGTAGCGCCACAGGCCACACTTTTAGACAGAACTTAAATAAAAATAAATTCTGCATTTTTAAGGCAATAGTTATATGTATTGAATTACTATACAGTGGTATCTCGCTAATCCGAACCTCTTTAGTACGAATCCTCCAGTAATCCGAACTACGGTTTGAAAAAAAAAATTTTATTTATTACATATTATTTTTTGCACTAGAATTTTTATTTAATAATTATTATTTTAACTATTATTCTTTATTTTATTATTATTATTACAGTACAGTATTTTTTCATACTGTCGATTATAGAGTTAGACTGTAGGTCTATTGTGATTTATTGTGTGTTCACGTTTGCTTTTTTATACTGTACAGTACGTACTGTATTGTAGGCAGAATCATCGGATTCGAAATCAAATCAGATGCTGAAATTATAAATATGATGCTACAGAATGAATTAGAAGATGATGACAATAAATAACTTGAAGAAAAAAAAGTAAAACATGAAGAGGCAATCGATAATTTTAATGTGTGTATAGAATGGGCTAAGCAGAATGATACACTATTCCACAAAATTTTATTGCTAATGCATCTCTGAGAAGAAGCATTCGAAGAAAGTTTAGCTTCCAAGAAGCAAAAGAAAATCAGACTTTTTTTTACAAAGAAATTAAAAAACTATTTTTGTGTGTTATTTTGTGAAAGTTTATTTTGTGTACAAGAAAGTGATATTTTTACACAAATTAAGTTATGTACTGAACTATGCAATATTATTAAATCAGAATTCTCAACAATATAGGTACATACAAAACTAATTTTTTTACTAAAATAAACTTGTGTACTGTATCATTTTTTAAATTTTACATCACAGTACAGCAGCTTTTTTTCTATCAGTTACTTCATTTATTTACAGAATTAAATTGATGTACCATTAGAATCTGATTATTTTTGTCTTAACCGCTAGTTACTGTTGTCTCTTGGGGTGAAATTCGCTAATCAGAACTGTTCACTAATCCGAACAAGTGCGGTTTTTATTAGTTCGGATTAGCGAGATACCTTCTTTGTGACCATTTAACCACCCTCATTGTTGAGAAAGTGCCACATATGTATATCCTTCCAAACATAAATGCAATTCTCAAGCTGAAATCACTCAATGCAGGTTAGTTTTTTCCTTGGTACCAGTTTCCAAAAATCAATGCCTATCTCACTGTTGAGTGGAAAAAGGGGTCACTTTGACGGTCACAACTCGAACGGAATAGTGTCATGCTGCTCTGAAATGTCGCATTTCATTGGGTTGTTAAATAATGTCAGTTGTGACCACATATCACTGAAATCATAAAATTGCTTACTGAATTGATGTTTTAAGGATACTTGTGACATAAAGACTGAATAATATATGCACGTAATATGAATAATAATAATGGAGGATTGATGTTCTTGGATTCTTTTTTCAAGAGAACGTCCAGTTTGTCCAAAATAGGAGAGATCACAGTTCCAGGAAATTTGATAAACTCCAGGAAGAAATATACTTGAGCGTTTGTCTTTAGGAAAAGGAAAATGGGAAGATAATTTGTTAATAGGTGAATATGTAGCTGTTAACTCATATTTCATAAGAATTCTTGCGATAGGTTCTGAAATCCCGGAGATGTATAGAATTGGAACTCAACGTATTGAATCTTCGTTGTTTTGTGGTGTGTTATAGGAATCGAGAAGATGTTGAGTACGCTTTTCGGAAAAGCCACTGAGTTTCTTGGGTTGTTGGATAGTAGAAAGTTCTTACTGTAGAAAATTAGAAGTAGAACAATTACTTTTGGCTCTTCTGATTACATTTTATGATTCCTGTTTTTTGACAAGGGTGATGGACTGATTCTTTAAGAATATAACGACCTGTGAACGTTGGTTTCCTGTAAACTGTAGTTGTAAGATTATTTGAAGGTGACCAGATGAGGAGAACGTCTAAAAAAGATAATTGGATATTTTCTTCCATTTCCAAAGACAACAAAGACTCCTTACCTTCTTTTTTAAACAGTATCAATTCCTTACATCATCGTATAGTTTACTATGGAAATGGAAGAAAAAAACCAATTCTTTTTTATACGTTCTCATCCGGTCACCTTCAAATACTCTTACAACTACAGTTTAGAGGACAAACTATTTTACTATTTTGGACAAACTGGAAGTTCTCTTGAAAAAAGAATCCAAGAAAATCAATCCTCCATTCATCACAACAAACCTGAAAAATCTGGATTGGCTCAGCATGGGATTGAAACTAACAACAACATCCTTTGATCAAAAACTCGCCTCTTACATATATCCCACTATAAATTTGAATGTTTATTCAAAGAAAGCGTAGAGGCCTTACTCCATCGTCCTAACCTGAATCGGAATGACTGTATATCTATATCAAAAATCTGGGAAAGTCTAATCAGGATAACTCATTAATTCATATTAATTTTATGTTATTTAATATTATTAATTAATATCTTTATTTCAATCATGTCTCTGGTTAAAAATATTCCCTTTAATACTTAGTGATATAACATCACGCAGCTTGTTCTATTTTTAAATGATCTATTGTTAGTATTCCACCTTGTATTTTTTTAAAGCTGTTCTTGTAGTGCCACTGAAGATGGTCTGCTATTTCCAGACCAATATATTTGGTTAATTAAATATCATTCTTGTGTTTACGTGCATATATTATTCTGCTTACTGAATTGCTCCAAACGTTGGTCTAACATTGACACAGAAAACTTGAAGTCAATTTCACAGCTCTCCTCCATCAATTCCCTGCAGGAAGGGTAATGTAACAAGTTTCTTCTGACCTGGGTGAATTTATAAACCTTCAGTCGACTTATGAACCCATCTAGGTATAAAACTAAATCTGAGATTGTTTGTGTACCTCTCTGTAACTTCATGTTGAGTTCGTTCATGTCGTGTGTGATGTCTATTAGAAAGGAGGTTAGCTGTTAAAATGAGAATCACAGTTTTGTGATTAGTTCTTTGTCTTCTCGTGTTCCTCTAAAGACTTTTATATCCTTTCTCAAAGCAGAAAACCATTTCAAACAGTTCCCTCTGCTTAGCCAACATACTTCTGTGTACAACACTAAATCGTCATATTCTGCCTCCATTTCTGTTAGAAAAGAAACTTGCAGTGTATCAAGGACTGATTTCTGCCCTTAGTTAGATTCACACACTTCATTACAGTTTTCATAACATCCACTATCTCCAGAATTTTACCATACAGAGCCCCCTGATGTATAATGCAGTGCAATATAGGGCAACTGATTCCAGCCTCCCTTAGTAAGCCAACTAAGCATTTGACTACAATGAATTGGTGCCATCTGTCACAATAGCTGTGAGATTGTTGATATCAACCAGTACCATTTACAACCTTCATAACTACATTATAAATGTCTTGACCTTTGGCTATGTTATGCAATGACTCTAATGCTAGTAATTCTTCATTAATAACAAAGTCTTTGGAAAGAGTTCGAATGAAAATCAGAAGTTCAGCTGTATCTGTTAGGTCAGTTGATTCATCCAGAGTCAATGAGAAGTAAGCTGAATCTGTAATAACAATTTTTAATTTATTTAATATGTGAGAACCTATTTCCTTGCCTCTTTTTGTTACATAATAAAATTAGTTTGATCCTTTTTCCAAGTGTGAGCAAACAAAATTTGCGCCTGAAAGTATCTTCAGGACTGGGGTAAGGTGGTACAACACCGGTACAACTCGTTGCAAAGGCAGAGTAAGCTACCAACACTCTTATCTCAGTATCTCCTATAATGCAAAACACATCTCCTTGCGGATATGTCTAATGTTATGCATTAATTTATGTTGGTGGCTTACTCCACCTTTGCAACGAGTTGGCCTGGTGTTGTACCACCTTACCCTAGTCCTGAAGATACTTTCAGGCACAAACTTTGTTTGCTCACACTTGGAAAAAGGATTAAACTAATTTTATTATACTCTAACCAAGTGAAAAATAAACTTTCAACATCTTTCTCTAAATCCAGAGTAATTTATTAAAAAAGGGTGGCACACCATTTGGCAACTCCTATAGGTAGAGATGACCTGCTAATGTTTCTGCCTGGTATCTCCAATTGGGCCTGGCTCCCACTGAAGAGACCTCAATAAAGGTCGAAACTAGTCTGGGTAGTGGCTCTTTCCTTAATGCATAACATTAGACATATCCGCAAGGAGATGTGTTTTGCATTATAGGAGATACTGAGATAGGAGTGTTGGTAGCTTACTCCACCTTTGCAACGAGTTGCCCTGTTGATGTACCACCTTACCCCAGTCCTGAAGATACTTTCAGGCGCAAACTTTGTTTGCTCACACTTGGAAAAAGGATTAAACTACTTTTATTATACTCTAACCAAGTGAAAAATAAACTTTCAGCATCTTTTTGTTAGTTTGTTTTGATAGTGGGACACTTTCAAACCTCACTTTTCAAAGGCAATTTTATCTTCCCCAAATGTGCCATTTTCACAGAACAGTGTTTTACAAATTCACCATCAGATAATGATTTTTTTGCTTTTGCTATCTCTGTGCTTAGAACAAACAATGAGAAGAGTGAGCTTTTTGGTACTGATGTTGGTTTAGTAAAAATAGATTTCTGAGCACTAACCTTTCTCTTCAAATTACGTACAATTTTAGTATGTACTTATCCAAAGTATTCTTGGTATTTAGTGGCATGGTGCTCTATGTAGTGGCGTTTGAGGCCACACAACACTTGTGCCCAGGCAACACTTGCAAACACACAAGGCACTGTGGTTTGTTGTCATTACTGTTTATAAACAGAATTTCATTTTCCCATTTCTCCTGAAATGACCTGTTTTCTGCACAGATCTTACGTTTCTTACTCATAGTACACAAAGGCTGAAGTAACTGACTAGGGGACACAAACTGCAACAATAACGCTGTTAACTATGAAACCGAGTCTCTGAAACTGATCACTGTAATCAGAGCAGAGCAAGTAACTTTCAATGATGCGTTACTCTGGAGCACATAGAAATCTACCACTCCCACTGCAACAACTCACACAGAGAAGCAGTAGCTTTTATAAATTGAGTAATCTTTTTAAAGCAATTTTGATTCCGTGTTGAGAATATCAATTGTTTCAGTCATCAGAAAAAATTAATATAACTAATATATCAATCAGAAAATCTGCAGTCAAAACTAATAGCTGAATTGATAATACATATAATTTAATATAGTTTTCATCCTGCCTCGGGCTGCACAAAATCACATTACGGGCCGCATGCAGCCCACGGTCCTGCTGTTGGCCACCTATGTTCTAATTGAATGTTCCAGGAAACACTGACTGGAAAGTTTTGTCTTAAGGTCGCCGGATGTATTTGTAATTTCGACTGGAAAAGGCAACAGAATTATCTCAACTAAGATATGTTGTTTATGAAGTAATGGAAGAAACTTTTTTTTCTCCGATACAGTAAATTGTACATCAAATAGAACTGCAAGGGGTAAGAAATAGTTATACTTCAGTGAGACAGGAGGAATAATATTGTATGTTACATAAGGGAGATAAAAAAAAGGTCTCATGAAAAAGAAGAAAATTTTCATATTTTCGGAGAGGCCCTTACAGGGAAACTGACTGATGAATGTTTCTGTTGTTTTGAAAACAGGGTGTTAAGTATATGTCAAACAATCTAATAACAGAATGAGTCAGAGGATGAATGATTTTAATATTTTGAATAAAATCTCTAAAATGCAGATTTAATTTAGAAGGCCTTGGATCCAGTTACTTTTGCACTTAAAAGTCATTGCACCAATTGGAATTGAACCCTTGTGTAATAAGCACTCAGAGTATATATCATATCATAGAGTATATAGCAATCTCTATAGAGACAATCTCTAATCTCATAACACTTGCCTCTTCTCTCCATGTGAATTTGTGCACATTTTTATTACTAACACAATGTGTTATTAATAACCAGTCCATGCCATGAGCAAAAATCCAACCGGTATGTGCCATTATTATTAGCTTTGCTCTTTACTCCAAATTTTCCCAAAATATTTTTGCATGTCTCACAATCATTTCCTACTGTTATTTAAATTCAACAAAGACCAACTTTTCATTTTTTATTGTGTCAGTTGCTTTCACTAAATCCTCATAAAATTCCTCTATTTCTACCTTAGTAGAACCCTCTGTGGGACCATAAATCTTACTCTTATGCATCTTTAAAAAATTGCAGAAGCAGCAAGCGATTATCAGGGCTGAGAAGAGAAAGAAGCAGGTAGTCTGAAGTGATAATGAAGACCAAGTGAACAAATAAGAAAAACAAGTTCAGGAAAAAATTACATACAGAAACTCAGTGGTCAGAGAATACTTAATGAAAGCCTAACAAAATCGCATTCCACTGGTGCAAAAATTCCTGATATTAGTTACACCATCTGAATGCAAAGGTAAGGTGAAACAATTAATTGTGACAACTAGCAATTTTCCAACATGCATACAGTAACAAATATTATTCGTATTCTGGTTTCTCAATTATTTAACAGTTGGGAAGTTATAAAAAACATTTAATGTGTGTAATTAATTGTCAATAACCTTTTGTTGTGTAAAACTTATGTACCATTACCCCTGATGATGCAAGTCTTATTACAATGCACAAAACTTATCAGGTTTTTAATCGTTTATTTTTAATAAACTCTTTATATTACTTTGTGATCTCAATACCAAAAACTACCTACAGAACTGTCTTGGTTGGCACAAATGATTTGAGAGGTGAAAAATATTCTATGAGGATGTAAAGGAGTTATTAGAAGCCAAATTGATGAGTGAGAACGTGAAGATTGTAAGTCTCCTGCCATGCTATGATAGAGATGAACTTAGGAGAGCAGTGGTAGTAAATGAATATGCAGGTTGTGTAGTAGTGATGTAGGATTTGTGGAAAATCTACATTAATAAATGCAACAAATGCTGAGAACGGGAATAAAATTGGGATGACAACACTGAAGCAATAATCAAAGACAAGAAAGAAGCATATAAACAATGGAGAAACATAAAAATCACTTGAAGCAGAAATTAATTATAAAAGCAAACGAGCAATAGGAAAAAAATTCAGGGAAAAGAAGAGAGAATGATAGGATAATTTCATAACAAAATCAAAAGGAGATCTTACAGTAGTGGTTCTTAACCTGTGTTCCCCAGAACACTGTATTCTGCTAACTGGTTATGTGTTCCATCGGTGAAATGTCACATGACACACTCAGAACTGTAACTCACTACTCTGATCCTATCAACTGAAAACTGCTATGCATGTTGACTTATAAACCAATAAAATATCGTTTATAGGTCATGTGTTTGCAAGAAGGAGGGGAGGAGCATCTCTTTTACAGTCATTCAGCGATGTGGTTGGTTTGTGTGTTGTGTAACATAGTAACAGTCCAGCCCATTTTAATGTGTATTTGATTCGTGTCTATCATTGTAGTAGCACACAATGGATAAATTTATTATTAAATGAAAACGTGATTCTGAGGCAAATATTAATGATGGGGCAATTGACTTATAAACCAATAGAATATCGTTTATAGGTCATGTGTTTGCAGGAAGGGGGTAGACTGTCTCTTTTACAGTCATTCAGTGATGTATTGGTTTGTTTGTTTTCTAACATAGTAATAGTGCACAGTCAATTTTTAATGTGTATTTGGTTTGTGGGTTGTCTAACATCGTAGTAGTATACAATGGATAAATTTATCATTAAACAAAAACGTGATTCTGAAGCAAATATTAATGATAGGTCAAGTACAACTGGAAGTAATAGTAATACTTAATGAGCAGTTCAAAAAGATCTTTCAATCTTGTGAATGTGACTTCATGGGGGGATGGAGAGCAGTTGACAATGGGGAGAGGCTGACTATAGGTGAGCAAGAGGTGTGTGGGGAGTTGAGTAAACTAAATGTTAATAAGCCTGTGGGACTTGATAATATATCACCACGTATTCTGAAAGAATGTGCCAGGGAGTTGATGCCTGCCTTGACATATTTTTTTAATATAAGTCTTGCACTTGGTCAAGTTCCTAAGGAGTAAAAGGAGTACAAGATTGTGCCACTTCATAAAGGAGGTGATCGAACTCTAGCATCAAACTATAGGCCTATCTGTGTGTCAGGTGTTGTGGTTAGGTTGTTGGAGAAGCTTGTGAGAACTAGGATCCAGAGTTGGGTTGATAACAATGGTTTATCTTTGATGGACAGCATGGATTTGCTAAAGGGAGGTCCTGTTTTAGTAATCTACTTACTTATTACAATAAAGTGACTGCTTCCTTGGACAGAGGAAAAGAATATGCAGTAATATACTTGGATTTCGCAAAGGCTTTTGATAGAGTACCTCATGACAGGTTGACAGTCAAACTAGAGCAGATAGGGGTTGGATATTAGATTGGTGCATTGGATTGGAGACTGGCTATCTGATAGGTATCAACAAGTAGACAGTAAGAGGTTGTTATAGGATCAATGCTGGAGACGTTTTACAGAGAATAGTGGGAGATCAGGGGAGAACCAGAGGTCATCCCTGGAAACTGTTTAAAGAAGGGTGTGAGTAGGGGAGTGAGAGGCAGGTTTTTTTCTTGCAGAGTTGTGAATGATTGGAATGTCTTGCCTGAGAATGTGGTGTCTGCAAAGAGTTTGAATGTGTTTAAAGCATGGTATGATGAACTGTGTGTGATAAAAGGACCTCCCAGATGAGTCTTTGACTAAGTGAGGTCTTGGGGTGGTAATAATAATAATACCACTCACCACTTTGCTTGTTAGAGGCTCAAAGTAACCAAAAGCTATATTTGAAGTCATGAAGTGACTTCATGTACAAAGTTTGTTTGCTAACACTTGCATAAAGAATGAAACCAAGACTATAACTTCTTGTCATCTTTACTTTATAGTAAAGATGACAAGAAGTTATACTTTACTTCATAGTAAAGAAGATAGACGACAGAAATTGAACCCACAGCCTTTTGGCTGGGGAGCGTATCTGCTCCCCAGCCAAAAGGCAGTGGGTTCAATTCCCGCTGTGGGAATGGATGTTTGCAATTGTCTGCAGAAATACTGGTGGTGGTCAGCGATGGATGCCGTTGTTATAGTTGGGGTCAGCTGGTGGATTGTCAGTGGTGGAAACAGACTTGTAGAGCAGATGCCCTCCCTCGATGAGTCTTTGGACTCCCTGGAGGTGACTAATAATAATAATAATAAAATTTCCAAACAACATTTTGCTTTACAAATTGATGAGTCCACTGATATTAGCAGAAAAAGCAAATATACTAGGATTCATTTTTTTCATTAATGAAAACGAAATAGTGAATCGATTTCTAAGCTGCAGAGAACTCACCGGACATACAACAGGACAATATTTTTGACTCTATTACATGATATTTAGAAAATTTTAAAATTTCATGGAGCTGTGTGTAGGAATTTGTACGGCCACTGATCTAACAGCGGTAAGCTCTATTAAAGGATTTGTTTCCCTTGCAAAGAAAATAAACCCAAAGTCAAGAAATAAACTACCAAAAAATTATTATTATGGGCAACTCCAATGAGTCCTTAGACTCATTGAGGAAGGCCCTTACATCATGTCAAGAACCACTATTCAACATTCACACAGTATTTATCATACTTCGCCTTGATCTCATTCAGTCTTGGCACCCGCAACAGACTCTAACAGCTTATTCCACTCGTTCACTACTCTCCATGAAAAAAAACTTAACTCTAACACCTTTGCTAACCACACTTTTGCCCAGTTTCCATGGATGGAACATAGTTCTTCCACCACCAGTCATGTTCCCAAAAATATCCTCTGAATTAATCTTATACAGGGCGTCCCAAAATTCATGCAAAATTTAAATTTAGCGCCATTTGTGCAGTAAAGTGTTGCCAACGAGAAAAAAAAAGACAGTGTGACAGCTTACAGTTCAGGGTTATTAAAAATGGAGCGCTACATGAAAGGACAATGCATTTTCATTGTTGAGCAATATTTTAAAAATAATGAAGGTTTGGCAGCTACAGTTCGCAATTTTCGTACAAAATATGGTCGGAATAGTGATTTAACTTCATCAATGTGAAAAGATTAATTAAAAAATTCAAGGAAACTGGATCAATTAGTGATCTTATACATGCTGGCCGTCCTTCAACAAGTAGTTCAACAGAGAACATCAAAGCAGTTCGTGAGAGTGTTGCACAGAGTCCAGGAACATCAATTCGGCACCATGGTCTTGAATTGGGCATTTCGAGAAGCTCTCTACAGCGTATTCTCAAAAAACATTTGCATCTTTATGCTTACAAATTGACTCAAGAACTGAAGCCTACTTACTACTGACCACACACACACAGCGAAGAGAATTCGTTGAATGGATTATGGAACAACAACAAGTGGATGCTTATTTTTCAAACAAAATCATCTTCAGCAATGAGGTTCATTTTCATCTTGATGGCTTCGTTAATCGACAAAATTGTTGCATATGGAGTTCAGAAAATCCACGACTGATTGTTGAGAAACAAATGCATCCACAACGTGTCACTGTTTTGTGCGGATTTTGGGCTGGAGGCATCATCGGTCCAATCTTCATCGAAAATGCGGCTGGTAAGGCAATAACAGTTAATGATGCTCGCTATGGCGACATGATAATCCAGTTTTTTGTGCCTAAATTGCAAGATATGGATGTGGACGACATGTTCTTTCAACAAGACGGTGCCACATGCCATACAGCCTGAGAAACAATTCAATTACTGCACGAGTCATTTCCTGTTCGGGAAATTCCCAGTTTTAGTGATCAGAATTGGCCGTCCAGATAATGTGAGAACGCCATTGGACTTTTTTCTTTGGGGTTTTTTGAAATCAAAAGTTTATGCCAAGAAGCCCACGACCAACCAATCCTTGAAGGAGGAAATTGAGTGCTGTATCAACGAAATTCAGCCACATTTATGCAAAACAGTCATGGAAAATTTTGAAAAAAGAGTACGTATGTGTCAACAAAGCCGTGGAGGCCATTTACCCGATATCCTATTACATGCATAACCCTATACTGTATACTTTATGATCAATAAGGACTTACAATTTTTAATTAAAAACCTATGTACTCTATCAAAATTACTTCTTGCGTGAATTTTAGGACACCTTATAGAAACACTTCAGTAATTTGAATGTCTCAATCATATCACCCCTTTTCTGCCTATCACCTAATTTCTGTAACCCACAAATCTTCAACCTGTTCTCATAAGATTTATTCCATAGACCTTCTATCAACTTGATCACTTGCCTTTGGATCCTCTCCACCTCCTAATAAAAAGAAACCTAGGCACCCAAATCTGGGCACATAATCAAGATGGGGTCTTATCAAGGCTCAATACAGAGAACAATAACTTGCTTTTCTCTGCTCGTCAAAGTATTCTTCAGTAACCAAGTGATTTGATGAGCTGGTTTAGCCACTTTTGCAATGTGCCTCCTAAACTTCAACTCCCTATCCACCAACACTCCCAAATCCCTGGCCTCGTCAATCTGTTGTACAGTTCCACCAATGTGCTATACTGCTGCTAATCTTTTCACCCCCAAAATGCATAACCTCACATTTTGCCACATTGACATGACATCCAAATCATCCTGCAAAATTTTGACATCATGTGCATTCACTACTGCTCAACTCAACTTTGCATCATCAGCAAAGAAATGAACAGTTCCCCTCAGATCCTTTCCTATATCGATAAGGAACAAATTAAATAGGAGAGGTCCAAGAACAGAACCCTGTGGCACACCACTAGTCGCAGACCATCTTTTGAACTCTACTCCTGAATAAACTACTCTCTGATATCTCTCCATTAACCACCATCCATCTCACCAACCCTACATCCATCTCCATATGCTGCAGTTTACTGATTAGAATTCCATGTGTAATCCTGTCAAAGGCCTTAGCAAGGTCCAGCAGTATCACTTTAAACCCATTACTCTTATCCAGTTCAGGTGTCACTGTGTCATAAAACGTGAGCAAGTTACTGAGGCATAATCTACCCTTCACAAATCCATACTGCCCTCCCATACAGTATCCTCTTTTCATCTATCCATTCCTGTATATTTCTCTCGATTCTTTCTCCAAGACCTTGACGACTCTTGATATGCTGATCGGTCGGTAATCTGCAACAGCAGCCTTGGAATCTCCTCTATTCAATGGAACTATTTTCCCCATCTTTCCAGCCCTTCAGGGGTGCAATTCTAGCTCGCCTCCTCGTGGTACATCCTGGGTCATGATAAACAGCTAGAGTGACTGGTGGCCAGACCATTTCCAATTGTGCAATCTCCTGACCATACTTACACATGGAAACTCAAAACCTTCACAACGGTTGTTCTTCGAACCAGCTGATAAAGAATATTGGACATAATGTGCAGTTATCTTCCAGTTAAATGTTTAGGGTATTAGCGCATCAAAATGTGAATGTCTTTCTAAACTTCTACGAGAAAAAAACGATCTACTTCTCATTCAAGAATCACATATCGAAACTGAAGATCAAGTTAAACTTAAAGCAATAATCCCTTGCTACAACATTCTCTGGCTTACTTCAGTCGTAGCTATGGCAACATAACATATGTCCAAAATGGTATTGAGAATGCTGTGCTGATATCTTCTTCGACTGATGACGAAATCCATAAAATCGCAGTTAAAATAGCGGACATTACAATTGTGAAAATATATAAACTACCTGCAAATGTTTGGACAAAGGATGTTCTACAGACGTACTCCCACTCAACGGTGTACTCTGGAGACCTGAACAGTCATCATACTTCTTGGAAATACAATTGGAATGATCAAAACAGGGAAATATCAGCTGAATGGGCAGATCAACACCATCTCCACATGGTTTTTGATGCCAAGGAAAAAAGGCACCTTTAAATCAAGAGCCTGGAATAAGGAAAATAACCCAGATTTGACATTCGTTTCCACTGTAGTGAAAATCAGGCCTCTACAGACTTTCAGACATATTCTTGAGGTTTTTCCAAATAGCCAGCATCATCCCATCTTTATGGAATTAGGAGCCCACATTCCAGTGATAACATCATTTCCTAGAGCAAGATGGAATTTCCAAAAAGCCAATTGAGGAAACTTCATTGCAGATCTAGACGAACACTTTAGAAGAGTAACCCCCAAACTTACAAAACCTATATACAGTTCACTGGAGTAATAATAGCGGTGGAAAAATAAACATTCCTCAAGGCTACTGAAAAGAATACGTGCCTGGATGGACCAATGAAAGCGAATCCCTGTATCAGAAATGCCTTGAAAGTAAGGATGATCCTGAGATAGAAGAATTGCTCCATAGTCTCAACGCTACCAATAGGGAAAAGTGGATTCAAATAACTGAAAACATAGATTTCAGTCACTCTAGTAGAAAAGCCTAGTAGCTACTTAAAAACTTTGTTCAAGCCCCTCTGTACCAAAGAAATCTCCTTTTGTCAATCTGACTCAGATAGCTGCTCATATTGTTAAACTTTCTACAGCTGTAATAAATGAACATACTAAAGAGGTAAAATGCAAATTAAAGGCTAAGAAGTCTGTAACTCAAAAGAATCAACAATTCTCTTTGCCTTTTTTCCCCCGAGGAAATATCCTCAGCGCTTCAAAATATCAAAATGGGGTGTGACTAACGGGCTTCTGCACTTCATGCATACTAACTAATGCCATATTAGGAACAAGGAGGAATTCTTGGTCTTGGTTGGCTCTTCCTGGCCACAGGTTATTCGCATTAGTGAAACATGGCTGACAGAAGATGAAATAGCTAGTGGGATAGAATGTGAACGGTATAGTGTGTTCAGGAGGGACAGAGAGAATAAAAAGGGAGGAGTGTTATTGATGATAGCTGATGAACTGCAGCCAAGGAGAATAGAAGTTAAACTGCAAGATAGAGAAAAGAGCAGATTTGAGTCTATTTGGTGTGAGATTGAGACCAGCTGAACAAAATATACAGCTGGGTGATGCTATAGACCAGGTGATGGAATAGATGGTATGCATAAGCAAATAGATGCAATGAGTGGAAGGAGGGTAATTATTATGGGGATTTCAACTATGATAACATTGACTGGAAGGAGGAGAGGACACATGGGAGGAAGGAATTGAATTTCATGCAGTTAAGGGATAATTATCTGAGACAGCATTTAATGGAAAACACTAGGGGTTTTGAAATTCGAGTGACCTAGTTGCCACCAATTGGTGAGAGTAATCATAAGGGGGCCATCATAAACTGATCACTTGGGAGGTGACTAAATGTGGAATTTTCAATTAAGAATTAAATAATTTTAATTAATTATTTTTTAATTAATTTTCAATTTCAATTAATTTCAGGGTATATATGGAATTACCACCAGGCTGGTAAGTATGACAAGCTTAGGAGATTGCTTGGTTCAGTGCCATGGCATGTAAAACTGCAAGGGCTGGATGTTGATAGTGCATGGGAGGTGGTCAAGGAGCATTTGCAGGAGGAAATGGCTGACTGTATACCTAGAATTCTAATAGTAAATTAAGTAGGGGTTAAATGGATTAATAACACCATTAAGCTTGAGCTGCAAAAAAGAAATAACTGTAGAGGGAATTTAAGGAGAAATGTGACCTGCAGGCACACGAACAGTATAAAGCGCAGGCCAGAAGAGTAAGCGTGTGGTAAGAAAAGCAAAAGAGGATTATGAATGGGAATTAGCCATGCAAGCTAAAGAGAATCCCCAACAGTCTTTTCGATATGCTGAAAGTAAAAGAAAAAAATGTATACCGCAGAATGATTTTAAGGAATGCCGATTGTAGGGAGGCAACCGAATCAGTTGATATAGTGGAATTACTGAGCAAGCACTTTGCAAGAGTATATCCAGGTGGTGATACTGCAGGAACGAAAGATCCAACAGGTTATACGGGAATTGAGGTGAATAGTCTATTACAAAACCTTAATGATAATACATCTGTGGTATTGGATGATATATCAGCTCAGGTCATATGTGAAGCTGCTAAACAATTGTCAGTGCCCTGATCATTTTGTTTAATTTGAGTCTCGGGTCTTGTTTAGTCCCAAGAGTGGTGGAAAGAGGGGAAATAGTTCCACTGCATAAAGGAGGTTCCAAGACTGGTGTTGCAAATTACCGACCGATCAGCATATCAAGAGTTGTTGTCAAGGTCTTGGCAAAAGTAGTTAAGAGAAAAATGCAGGAATGGATAGATGAAAATAGGATACTGTATGGGGAACAGCATTGATTTGTGAAGGGTAGATGATGCCTCAATAACTTGCTCGAGTTTTATAACACAGTGACAGCTGAACTGGATAAGGGTTATGGGCTTAAAGTGATACTGCTGGACCTTGCTAAGGCATTTGACAGGATACCACATGGAATTCTAATCAATAAACTACAGCATATGGAGATAGATGGTGGTTGATGGAGAGATATCAGAGAGTAGTTTATTGAACATTTGTAATCCTAGCTGCGTTGCGAATTGTGCTGCGCCACTGCACAAACTACTGACACAACTGAAGCGCCACCTGTCAGTGGCAAATGTAATTATTCTGGTAATAAAATTTTTAGTTATTAAAAAACTGCATGTCTTTCTGTGCATTTCTGTGAAAACCACATTGTTCTACTGTCTATACTTTTCGAATTATTGAATTTTTACTTTTTCTGTTACTTTTGGATCACCAGGCATATTATTGTATGTTTGTTTATAATAGTGTTCATATGGCACACTAGTATTGTGGATTATATTTTTTTAAATAACATTTAGTGAAATAAATATGACATTTTGCTTTCTTTGCAAAATACCTTTATATGGATTGTCACATTTCAATTTCAGGAACAATTGTTTTTTTTCTATGAACAACATATGATTATAAACTGCATTACTCGGTTTCCAATATTGTATCTTTTTTTAGTATCAAAAATTTATACTTAATGGTATTTTATCAGAGACTCTTCGCCTTCTTCTTTTGCTGAAAATTGCAACAGAGGTTTTTTTTTGTAGGATGCACATTACTATAATATCAAGTGCTTGACCACTGTAGATATGTTGAAAATATAATAGGAAGGATATCTTGTATGAAATTATTAAAACTTTATGCTCATTTTTAGGATTTTTTACTGCAATCCAGCCACTCTCTTGTCCTGGAACTGAGTTGCATAACTACTTTAAATTTCTATAGCTTTAAAAGCTTTCAGACGGTATTCAAAATCTCTTATTTCAGTTTACCGTTTTGACAAGAAATAAAGCAATAATATTGTTGTATATTGAAGCTTCTAATTCTGTACTCTTTCTTTGAATCTGTAATCAGCGGTCTGCTGAAATTATTCTAAGATTTGGAAATACTATGCTGTATTTTCAACATGTAAAACTATACCACACAAAGAAATTTCAATTGTTATTTCTGGTTCTTTTTTTAAAGAAAATCTAAATATTACTATTTCTATTTCTGCTGATTGCTATTTCTGAAATACGTCTTAGAAATGCTGGACAATAATCCTCTTACCTAGAGGAAAAACTAAGTCTTAGATTACTCTTTTGAGAAACACAAGACAGAAAGTTTCCTAGAAGTCGCACTAAATTGCCTCAAGCAAGAATGTCTTGTTTCGTTTTCTGTTGTTCAGATATCTTAACACAGTAAAACTGACATTTCTTTTACACGCTGATGAAGTATTTATGCCAAAAAATGATTTCTTTATTTATTGTGATCAGTTTCACTTTTATTATCGAAAAATTCTAAATTATTTGATAATTATCTTGAAAAAAATTACTGCTATTGCTGCTGCTCTTGCTTGCCATCTCAGAAATGAATTGTATATTGGGTATACTTTCTAATATTCCTTTCTGCCCAGTAACAAGTTGTAGAGTAACAGATATTACTAACCCCCCCCCCACACACACACCACTGGGAACTGGATCAAAAGAACATGCCCAGAAGGCAGCACACTAAAGTACCTGGTGCAATAACTGAATATTTTACAGGCAGAAATTCCTTGTTCTGTTTTTCCATCTTTCTGATTGATTAGCAGACATTCGAAGCATATTCTGATATTGCATTTGTAGGATGACATTTTTAATGTCATTCTACATTTTAAATATTAATTTCCCCTATTAGCCAACGTCACATAACTTCCTGATTTATAACAATAGGGATTTATAACAAAATTGTACCTATGTTTCATAACAGCTTTCGGGTGTCTGGTAATGTTGCAACTGGAGGGGGAGTGATGCTATCAAAGTCGAAATAAAGTTCATTTGTATTGTGAAAGGAAATGAAATTTCACATTTGATGCATTTGATATACATATTTTGAATGATAAAAATAAGCAAATGTATCGCTTACTTTAAAAATTGGAGAATAAAATATCTGAATTATGCAGAAAATATAAATTTAAATCATAACTGTTAATTTAATTTTGTAATGACCAATTATACAGGGAAACCAAGAAAGTGAAAGTACAGATTACTATACAACATGAACAAAAAATTTAGTGATATGTTTTTCCAAAATGAAGACAAACCAGAATTCTATAAATTATTACAAGATGATTTTTGGTGTTCCAAACTAGCCTATTTAACAGACATATTCGATCATCTGAACAAGCTGAACTCCAACATGCAAGGAAGAAATGAGAATATTTTGACATATACAGATAAAATTAAAGCTTTTAAAGATGAAATAAAAATGTGGAAGATAAAATTAAGCACCAACAATGTAGAAATGTTTCTTAAAGTTGCCTCCAGAAAATGTAAGAATACTGATCTGCAAAAGGTTATTTACAGTCATTTAACATCGTTAGAAGAAAAAATTGACCATTATTTTCAAGACATTTCAGTCAATTTATACGATTGGATTCGAAATCCATTTGTAGAGTCAACATCAACAATGAGTGAGTTAAGTCTTATAGAAGCCGAAGAATTAATTGATATAAGTAATGATCGTACGTTGAGATTGAAGCATTCAAAGATGTGTCTGAATTCATTTTGGATAACAACTATGAAGGAGTACCCCAATATAGGATTCAAAGCACTTAACATCTTATTGCAATTTTCCATCTTATTTGTGTGAACTGGGTTTTTCTGCACTCGTAAATATTAAAACAAAGAAAGACTAAAGGCCCCTGAAAATGAGATGAGAATATGTCTCTCAAAATCAAGGCCTAATATCAAAGAAATATGCAAACAACACCAGGCACATATTTCACATTAAGTTCATATTTTATTATCTGAACCTTCATTTGTTTTGTATGTTTTGGGGTTGTTTGAAAATAAATTTAGTTTAAATAAAATCTGTTTTCTTTTAAACATGCTTTCCTTCATATCTTTAGTATCTGTAATATCAATTTATTTATGGGTTATATATGCGAGTCTTTCAGAATCAATTAATCGGCACTTTAGTCTCTATAAAAAGCAAATAATACTAGGGTTGCCGTGAAATTTATTTATTGATTTTAGTGTGCCACCAGACAAAAAAGAGTTTGAGAACCACTGTTCCAGAGAAAAATAATTAAGGTAGTTTCTGATCTCTGGAATGTTGAATATGAGGAAAGGTTGAGAAGATGCAATTTACAGTCTAGTGGATAAGAAGATCGGTGATATGATAGAGACAAGTTGTTAAGGGGTTGTTACAGGGTCAATACTGAAGAGGTTATTCATAAAATGGTAGATCAGGAGAAAACAAGAAGACATTCCTGGAACCTGTATAAGGAGGGTGTGAACAAGGGAGTGAGAAAAAGGTTTTTTGCATGCCAAGTCATGAATGATTGGAATGCCTTCCAGAGTATGGTGTCTGCAGAGAATTTGAATGTGTTTAAGGTGTGGTATTGAGCTGTGTGTATGACAAAGGGACCTCTAGATGAGTGCAACTCCATGGGGTCTTAGGATATTAATAATAAAATACTATGTCACAATTTTATAGATATGCAGAATGTATCAATTCAGTGCGGCATGAGGTACTGGAGAATACTGAACCAGTATGGAATAGATAATAAAATAGTATATCTATAATAATAATAAAATAGTATAATAAAATTAAAACTCTTCACCATTCATCAGAAATGTTAATAGAAATCAATAGCAAGGCTTTCAAAATGGAAAGAGGAATGAAACTTCAAAATGGAATGAAACTATGCAGCCTGCATCCAGGCTGCATAGTTTCACCAATGCTTTTAAACCTAGCTTTTAATATTTCAAGAAATGAACAAGTATACTAGAATATTAATTATAAAAAAACTAATTCAGGCAATGACTTTGACTATGCAACTGACAGGAGACCTCCACAAAGCCTTTAAAAGGAATACAGAGAACCGACCAGGGCTTCTGACCTAATGACATTCTCAATGGTGTACCCTGTTAGGTATCTACCTGGATAATGAACAAAAGGATGGGCTGGCAATTTGGGTAGCCTAACAAATTGTATTCTTATTTGCCTTAAACCAAAATATCAAAATTTCAGAATTTCACACTGGCTGAGGAATTGCCCGCTTAAACAAGGCCCACTTTGTTTTTTGCAAGGGCAAACAGCGAAAAATCAGCTACTGGAACAAATCCAAAAACCGACCCCAACTCAACAACACAAGAGTTGAAGATCGGTATTATCAACATAAGAAGCCTGAATGGCAAAGAACTGGAGCTAGCTGAGGAATTGGATAAGTACCAGATCGAAATAATAGGGGTTCCTGAAACAAATGACAAAAACTGGTGAGATCTTTCTGAGCAATAAATACAAACTATTATATTCAGGCAATGACAATCAAGGAAAACAAGGAGTAGCCATAGTATTCAACACTAAATATGAGGCTAATCTTGAATCTTCTTGAATGGCACGCAGTCTCAAGAGTGATGTGGGCAAATATGAGAATGGGGAAACTGGACAATTAAACTTATTTGTGCCTATGGTCCCACAGAAGGTTATAAAAATGTGCACAAATTCACATGAAGAGAAGAGGCAAGGAATAAGAAAAGTCTCATTGACTATGTTATTGTTGATAGTGATGTTTTCTCCCTGGTACAGGACACCAGAGTGTAACAGAAGATTTGAAACTGGAAGTGATCACCATTTAGTCTTCGGCAAGATAAAACTGAATACATCGAAGAGAAGACATGTAAGAAAGTTTTAAAGCAAACAGAAGTTATGCAGATCTCAGATGTAAACTACAGATTAAAATACACAAATATTACTCAAGAAAAAATGAAAGAGTTTGAGAACAGGAACCAATCCTTGGAGATTCTGTAAACCCTGGCAAAAACACTGACTGATTCAGCCAGAGAAGCATGCGATGAGGTTGCCTGCAAGGATAGAAAAATCAGAACTCCATGGTGGACACATGAAGTTAAAGAGCGCAGTGAAGGAAAAGAAGAAAGCAAATCAAAAGTTTCTGGCAAATAAGTCAGCTTGTGCTCTTAGAGAATACAGAGACAAATGTAAGAAAGTGAAACACTGTAAAACTATCTAAACAAAAATAATGGGAGAACTTTGGTAAGAACATAGAAATTAAATATTAACAAGGTGTCAAAATATTCTGGAGGTTGTTGGAGAAGCTCAGAAATGGAGGAAAGTGGGCTGTAAAAGGAATTAGAGATGATAAAGGTAACATGAAACCTGGAGAAAAAGATATCCTTAAGGTATGGAGTAATTACTTCAAAAAATTGGTAAATGAAACAATCAGTGATAGCAAAGTGGTAAAATAACACTTTACAGGCACGCACTCAGGAATACATATCCATACTTGAAACAAAAAGAAGCCATCAAAAGGAGTAGATGATATTCGATCAGAAACTCAAGTATGGATGTCTTCGAGTGGCTCACTGCATAGTTCAGAAAGCCTGGACAGAGAGACGATTTCCAGATGACTGGAGTTGAGCTCTCATAGTAACCATATATAAAAAGAGAAATAAAACAATGTGAGAATTACATCAGTCTTTCATTACTGAGTGTTCCTGGTAAGATATATGCAAGTATACTTGAGAAGCAGTTGAGAAGAATTGTGGAAGAGAGGAGCTTGGTGAAGAACAAGTTGGATTCAGGCAAAATAGAGGCTGTCACGTTCAGATTTTCACTTAACAGATATTTGAGAAATCATGGGAATATAAAAAAGATCTGTATTTAACTGTTTTTTTAGATCTGGAAAAGGTATATGACAAGGTGCCAAGAGAGAAGCTATTCAAAACGCTATAGTGTCAAGCGGGCATTATATCAAGCAATACTTAGTCTTTATTTGAGTTTTCTAAGTCAGTAGTTAGAACTGAAGGAAGTACAGAAAGGTGGTTTAATGTTAAATCTGGTGTCAGACAAGGATGTATATTATCCCCTCTGTTATTGTTTATCAATATGGATCACATTTTGAAGAAAAGTGGTATTAAACCTGATATCAAAATTGGAGATGTTAATGTGAGCTCTTTGCTTTATGCGGATGATGTTATACTTCTAAATAAATCTGCTACAAGGCTGTAAGATTCCCTGACTAAATTAAATAGCTTTGTAATAGATGTGGTATGATGGTCAGCATTAAAAAGACAAATACAACGAAAATAGGTGGAAACATTGAAAATATCAACTGCATTGTGAATGGAGAACCTATAGAACAAGTAAAACATTTCAGCTACTTAGCACGATTTTTAGTGAAGATTGCAAATTAAATATGGAAATAGACAACAGAATCAACAAAGCTGGTAAGGTAGGAAGTTAACTTAATACATTTATATGGAATAGGAGAGAAATTAGCCAAAACACTAAATTAGCTGTATACAAGACAGTGGTCAAACTAATTTTAACTCACAGATCTAAGAGCTTACGTCAGAAGTAAAACACTTGACCAAAGACTAGAGACCGCAGATATGAGTGGCCTGAGAAAGATTAGGGGCCAGGAACAAAAGGCATGAATGGCAATATCATATTTAAAACGAGAATATTAGGAAATAACTTACATTGGCAGCATCGAAGAATGCATTAGCAGAGCTAATCTCAGGTAATATGATCACTTAAACAGAATGGGAGAGGAAAGATTAGCAAAACAAGTGTTCTCTGCCAGGATGGCAGGAAAACGACCCAGAGGAAGACCAAGATATAGGTGGATTGATACAGTGAAAAGTGCCACAGAAGACAGAAACATAAGATCAGATAATATTGGAGTCTTGACAGGTAACAGTGATTTGGAGGAAACTGCAGATAGGAAGTTAGTAATGATGTAAATTTTTCACGTAATACTATCATATCCTGTACACCCCCTTTAGGGTAAATATCAGGAATTTGATGATAATTAATACCCTCTCATACTTTGGCACTGTTACATTGCCATCATCTGAGATTCACAAAAAATATTTATATATGCATGCAGGTACTAACACCGAGCAAATGAGGCTGAATAAAGGCAAAAGAAATCTACCCTAGAGTCCTAAATGGGCCCCCCCCTAGTGGACTAAATTAGGCTATTTGGCCTTTGAGCAGACAACAATCTTAAAATGTATGTTTCCCAAATTTGGGGAAGTCTCATGCACCCAAATTTGTTGAGTTGGAACACTTTTCAGAGCTGAGGAAGATTCATGAATAGATAAAGAAAAGATTGTGGGGAAGTATAAAGAAAAAGGTGATGAACGTACCCATGAGCAGTACAATGTACAGGCAAAGAGAGTAACTTGTATGGTAAGGAAAGTCAAAGCTAATTATGAGAGGAAGCTAGCTGATGAATCCAAAAGAAACCCTAAGGAGTTCTTTCGCTATGTGGCAATTAAAAGGAAGAATAACCATGGAAAAATTACTTTAAAAAGGGAAATTACAGAAGCAAATCAAATAGTTGAGTTGCTTAGTGATCATTTTGCAAAAGTGTACCATCTTGGTTGTGATAGTGCAGTGTCAAATGTGTCATTGACTGATGAGAGTCTAGAGATAGACGAAATAGAGGTGCATAATATATTACAGAACCTCAATGTTAACATTGCCAGTGGGTTAGACAGCATATCGACCCATGTGTTACGAGAATGTGCAAGAGAATTAGCACCTCCTTTAACTAGGCTGTTTAATTTAAGCTTCAGTTCTGGTAAAGTACCAATAGAGTGGAAAGAGGGGAAAATAATTCCACTGCACAAGGGAGCCTCCAAGACCGAAGTTGCAAATTATAGACCAATCAATATATCTAGAGTGGTGGTTAAGGTTTTGGAGTTACTGAGGCAAGACCTACTTTTCACAAAACCATGTTGTCCCTTATAAAGTATCATATTGCTGTCCACCTAGGACTGCTGGTTGGACAGCAATATGATACTTTATAAGGGGCAACATGGTTTTGTGAAAGGTAGGTCTTGCCTCAGTAACTTGCTTACTTTCTATAATAACAGTAGAGTTGGATAAAGGGAATCCTCATTCACTGATATTGTTGGACTTTGCAAAAGCATTTCATAGGATTCCACATGGAACTCTGTTGCATAAATTAGAGCAATGTGTATGGATCTGAAGCTGGTGATTTGGATTAGAGGATGGCTGGTGGATAGATACCAAAGAGCGGTTTACGGAGGAACTGAGTGCAGGAGAAGGAACGTGACTAGTGGTGTACCTCAAGGCTCAGCGCTTGGTCCTCTATTGTTTAATTCGTACATCAATGATATTGGGAATACTTTGAAAGGCAATATCCACTTGTTTGCTGATGATGGAAAATTAGGAAGAGCGATAGTCAATTCAGATGATGTAGATATCTTGCAGGATGACTTAAATAGCCATTAAACTTAAATATCAGTTTAATGGCTGTCGGTTTAATGTGGCTAAGTGTAAAGTAATGCGCTTCGGGAGGATGACATCACATGCTGTTCACTATATTAACGGAACTGAACTGCAAGAAATTGACGAGGCAGGGGACTTGGGAGTTATTGGGGACAGAGAACTTAAGTTTAAAGAGCATATTGCAAAGATTGCCAAAACATCACATCAAATTACATGGCTGTTGAAAAACATACTAACAAGCAGAGTTAAGGAAGTTATTGTTCCACTTTATAAGGCATTAATAAGATCGCATTTGGATTATTGTGCACAGAGATCAGGTCACCTAGATTTCTTGAAGTCGAAATCATGGAGAGGATTCAGAGGTGAGTTACAAAGATTGTTGGTCTGTGGGATGTTCCCTATGAGAATAGATTGAAGATCTGTGGGCTCCAAAAACTAGCTGATAGACGTAGGAGAGGAGATACGATAGAAGCAAATAAATTATTAAAGGGATTTTACAGGATTGATACTGATGACATTTTTAAGACCAGTGCAGGAAGGGAGAGAACAAGGGGTCATCCCTGGAATTATGTAAGTGTAGTTAACAAGGGTGTTAGGATTAGATTTTTTACTTGGAGAGTTGTGAAGGGATGGAATGTGTTGCCAGAGGTGGTTGCGAATGCTTTGTCTGTGAAAGAATTTAAGGAGAAGTATGATAGGTATTGTGTAAATAATGGTTATTGTGTCAATGTGGGGTCTTCCGTGATGAGTCTTTTGAATCCATGGAGACACCATTACAATAATAATAATAATAGTCTTTCGTACTTGTATTTGCTGCAGTGTAATGGCGTGGCCTGCTTCCAGTGTATCCTGTGATGGGTGGCCAAAGCATGGGTAGCAAGTCCTGAGCGGCTGTATTGGTGGAAGTGTTCAGATATCCTGATATTGGCTGTCTTGTCTGGCGATATTGCAAGGGACTTGGTAGGTCTAGGGGATGTGGCTGGTCTTTGGTGGAGCAGATAAGAGATGCCAATTTCTTATGCGGTTTCTGGTTGTAAGGTTATATTTCTTTACGTTTTTTTGTTAATTTTTCAGATGTGCCCAAATATATGGAACTGTGATAGATTTCGAGGAATCTCTGCTTTAAAGAGTAACAGATGGGGATTGTGGTTACATGGTTTAATATATTTTGGATTTTGGGGGATTGTAGCCATTGGCTAAAAAGTATTAAGGATATAAGTTCAGTAGTTAAGGTGCTATTAAACTGATTAGTTTTGTCCTGTCATATAGGGTTCTTTATAATCTCATATTGTCAGGAGGGGGGAAACTGCTGGTGAATGTATCTACCTGTATGTGTAGGTTTTCTGTAGATGGAGAATGTCAGGGCTCCATCAGGCTGGTGTGTAATTAGAGTATCTAGGAATGGAAAAACTACTGTTTTTCTTTTCCAAGGTAAACAAGGATCCTGGGGTGTTGATTGCTTAGGTGTGCTAAGAAGAAATTGTGGAGTGTATCCAGACCATGAGCCAAATGGAGAACATATCACCCATGTCAGCAGACAGAGAGTAGGTTTATGTGGAGCAGAGTTTAAGGCTTTTTCTTCAAAGGTCCCCATAAAGAAGTTCATCAGGTTTGGAGAATTCATGGCAGTGTCCCATCTGTTTATAGAACTTTCCTTGCCAATGAAATAGCCTGAATTCATTAACTGAGATATCTAGAGGAAATATGGCTTGGATAAAGCCCAAGGTATCTTTGAGTAAGACATTGGTAAATAAAGAGGAGACGTGAAAACTGACCATTAAGTCAGTGTGTTGTAGTGTGGGGTTTTCTATACTAGCTTTAAAGTGGGCTGAGTTTTTTTTATGTGTGAAGGTGTGTTTTAGGTAGCATAGTCTAGAAGTAAAGAGGCAAGCTTACCTGAGTAATCTGATTGGTTTAAACCACTATGGCATTTTCCTTATCTGGTCTGGTAATTATTATTCTGTTGTTGCTTTTAATCTCTTGCAGAGCTTCAAATTCTTTTTTTTGATAGGTTGCTTTTTGATGGTTTAGCTGAGATGAGAATGCTGTTGGCAATATGGTTGGGAAGGCTGTAGATACCTCATTCTACCTGTATCATTATTTCCTCTCAGCCACATGAGAGTGTGCTAATTGCCTCAGGAAGAGAGATTTGAAAGCTGAGTTCTTTTGTAGACTTTCAAATTCCTTAATGTACCAACATTGTATTCTTTGAAATTCTGTCATCTGAAGCATTTGAGACAGTTTTGCTGATGATGCAAAACTGGAGAGGACAATAAATGATAAAGGTGATGCAGATATCCAACAGGATGATTTAAATAAATTGTGAGTGCAGGTAAAGGAAAATTATCATTTTAATGTTACAAAATGTATGGTATATATTTTCAACACTTTGGCTGAAAATTACATACTATATATCATCACACTGATGGTGCTGGATTGTAGAAAATTAATGAGACCAGGGATTTTGAGGGTAATGGTTGACAGGGGTTGAAGCTCAAGTAAAGATAGGGAGGTTATTATCCTTCATTATAAGATTATGATTCATCTGCATCTTGACTACTGTGTACAGATATGGTCATCTGAGTTTCTTGGGGATCAGGAGGTGATGGAGAGGATTCAGAGACAAGTGACTAATCTTGTGACAGGTGTATGGAATACTCTATGAGGATAGGCTGGAAGTGTGTAGGTTGCAAAGTTCAGATGACAAACAGAAAAAAGTGGACATGATAAAAACTTATAAGTTAATAAAGGGCTTCTATAAAATCACAAAGAAAATTTTTCAACACAATGAACAGAGAGAGAGAGAGATCTAGAAGTCACCTCGGAAGTTTGTGTGTGTAGACTAGATTTTTTGCTTGGAAAGTGGTCACTGAGTGGAATAGATTACCAGAATTAGCTGAGTGCCCTAACGGTGAATGAGTTTAAGGAGAGGTATGACAGGTACTGTGTGTATAAAGGTCAGTGTCAGTCTCCTGTGATGAGTCTTCTGACTCCATGGAGATACCCATGTAATAATAAAAATGTTTTTTTTTTATTGAGTGATGGATATTTTCAGAACCAAGCGCTATTGAAAATGTGTTCTTTCTTTCGAAAAAGAGAGAGAGAACAAGATTATTTTCTCACTATTTTTGCTAACTGAACATAAAAATATATACATCACCTGGCATAAATCAACAAAACCAACCCATTTATACAATACATAATACTTTTAAAAAGAAATTATAGAAAAAGCCATAAGAAAACTTGAAATTAGAAAGGTGGATGGAGTAAATGGTAACTGACCAGAAATGCTCAAATATGAAGGTACAAAATTTTACAGAAATTCGATTAAGGCTACCTACCCAAAAGTTCAAATTGAACGTGATTCAAGTAGGCATCTCATAATATTCATTTATAAAAAGGGAAATAAACTGAACCCAAGAAGTACAGAGAAAAAAGTGCAAAAGAAAAGCTTGCAGAACAAACTGAGCTCAGACCAAATAGTTACCTGGATCAGATTTTTATTTTAACACAAAACAGAAAATCTTGGGAAAATAACAGGAAACTATACTCTGTAGAGATCCTTGGATTTTTTAGATTCAGGGATTTCTCATCAGGCCTGGAAAAGATATCTGATAAGGTGCTGAGAAGAAAGCTTTGAAATGGTACAATTCTATGCAGTAAACAGAGCATTTTATCAAGCAATACAGTCAATGAGACCTAAGTTAGCAGTCAGAATATAAGGAGGCAAGAAGTGATTATTTGATATGAAATCACATGTGAAACACCATGCATGCTATTATTTTGCAGTGAATATGGATTGATATCAAAATAAGATATCGATATTGATATCTCCAATATTATGGAGATGGATGAAATAATAATTTGGAGAGAAACTGTTGAGAAAAGAATGTAGCCTTTTCATACAGTACTTACTATTATTGTAACCTGTATATTGTATCCTATTGATTGTGTGTGTACACAAACAGCTACTGTCTCTTGATTGTATATACACACAATCAATTCCATATATATATATATATTAAAGATATATATGTTAAAGATACCAAGCTATTTTAAACCTGGATTTACTCCGTTTCCCAAGTAAGCAAACAGACAAATAAGTCAAGTTTGCGCCTGCACGTAGTGTGAGTCTAACTGACCTACGAGGTAGTGCAAGTCTCGGCAACTCGTAATAAAGATGGAATAACATATTATACCCATGGTAAAAAACTTTCTACATTATATATATATATATATATATATATATATATATATATATATATATATATACAGGGTGTTCGGGATAAATTTGACATATTTATAATTAATTATATTTTTCTGTAAGTTACATGTATTAACACACACTTCTCTTCATTTAAAAGTTTGGACCCTTCTTCATTCATATACAAGATGTCAGAAAGGATGGATAGCTGGAACCCACCTGAATCATGGAAGAGAATAACTTGTATCATGATGATTCGTGCCCGCCATCAAAATAAGGATATTACGACTGCTGCCCAATGCTCCCTGAATACAGTAAAAACAATCAGGCATGAACTAGAGACTTGCAATGGTGACTACGAGGATGTAGCAAGAAGAAAGATCCCTAGCAGACGATCTGATTGCGTTCGTACAGCAGAATTCCTCGCAAATCTGCAGGAACAGGTGTTGAAGAACCCTGGCATTGGAATTCGGGCTTTGTTCGTGGAGTTGCTAACTGTAGTCAAGCCCTGGATAACAAGGGTAGCCAATGGTAGGCCGTATGTATGGCAGCAGGATTCGGCCCCTTGCCACACCTCTGGGAAAAGTCAAAAATGGTTGTCTGAAAATTTCTACGACTTCACCAGTCCAAATGTTTGGCCTCCAAACTCCCCAGACCTTAACCCCATGGATTATTTTGTATGGGGCGCAGTTGAAAAAGACACTAATCGCACTTCCAGTAATACAAAAGCCCAGTTAATGGATAAAATCCAAACAGTTTTTGCGGCCCTTCCCAGGAAGACTGTAGCATCAGCTTGTTCGAGGTTCCGAAGCAGAATTGAAGCTGTGATCGATGCTAATGGTGGTTATTTTGAGTAAATCTTGTTGATAGTATTGTAATTAACTCTGCCTGTAATGTTTTTTTGTCAATTCATTAAATTTAATAGATACAAAGAAGATTTTCTTTTTCCTTACGAAACTGTCAAATTTATCCCGAACACCCTGTATATATACCTTCTGTCCTTTCAAAGTAGGGTAGAAGGATATCACACATGTGTCTATAGTCTCACAGCCATTGGTTATGGGAAGGAAAAATCCTTCCCATTTTTAATGGGAAGCTGACATTTTATACACACACACACACACACATACATACATTTTCTTCATTTCAAACCTAAACAGCAGAACAGTAATGAGTGCCAGATGCATCATACACAAAAAAATGCCTCTCAAGTAAGAGTTACCACAGTGAAAATTTCCCACCCATCTATTTTAATGTTTATTTCTTCAGAATAATACTCCTGTATTTTCTTTCTTAATACCATTACTTCTCTCATAATTAGCTATAAACAGTTCAGACATATCCTGTTAATTAATGAACAGTTCATAAAGATCTTTCATTCTTGTGAATGTGACTTCATGGAGGGATCGGAGAGCAGTTGATGATGGGGAGGAGAGACTGACTGTAGGTGAGCAAGAGGTGTATGGGGAGTTGAGTAAACTAGATGTTAATAAGGCTGTGGGACTTGATAATATATCACCATGTATTCTGAAAGAATGTGCCAGGGAGTTGACACCTGCCCTGACATATTTTTTTAATATGAGTCTTGTACTTGGTCAAGTTCCTAAGGAGTGGAAGGAGGGCAAGATTGTGCCACTTCATAAAGAAGGTGATCGAACTCAAGCATCAAACCATAGGCTTATCTGTGTGTCAGGTGTTGTGGTTAAGTTGTTGGAGAAGCTTGTGAGAACTAGGATCCAGAGTTGCGTTGATAACAGTGATATTATCTTTGATGGACAGCATGGATTTGCTAAAGAGAGGTCACGTTTTAGTAATCTACTTACTTATTACAATAAAGTGACTGCTTCCTTGGACAGAGGAGAAGGACACACAGTAATATACCTGGATTTTGCAAAGGCTTTTGATAGAGTACTTCATGATAGGTTGACAGTCAAACTAGAGCAGATAGGGGTTGGATATTAGATTGGTGCATTGGATTGGAGACTGGCTATCTGAGAGGTATCAACAAGTTGTGTATGGGGAGTGATATCCAGAAAAACAGGAAAGTCACTAGTGGAGTGCCTCAGGGGTCTGTTTTAGGTCTATTACTGTTTAACTTGTATATTAATGATATAGGTGAAGATTTGGATGGAGATATTCAGTTGTTTGCAGATGACGCAAAGCTGGGACGAACTATGAAGTGTACTGAAGATGTTGTGGACTTACAGGAAGATTTGAATAGATTCAGTGATTGGGCATGGAAATGGGGATGTGAATTCAACATTGCAAAATGTAAGGTTTTAAAATTTGGTAAACAAAGATGGGATGCAGAATTTATGCTTGGTGAGAATATATTGTTGGAAGTAGAGGAAATAAGAGATCTGGTGGTGATAGTGGATAAGGATCTAAAATTTAGGTGACACATCACCAAAATTGTGAAGACAACACAAAGGCTTCTGGGAATGATGCAGAGGACACTGACGTGAAGAAGTAGGGAGATTCTTGTTCCGTTGTATAAGGCTTTGATTAGGTCACACATGGACTATTGTGCCCAGATTTGGTCACCGGGTTTTCAGAAGGATGAAGAGATGTTTTGGAAAGGGTTCAAAGTAGATTGACTAAGGTAGTTTCTGACTTCTGGAATGTCGAGTATGAAGAAAGATTGAGAAGATGTAATTTGCAGAGTCTGGAGTCTGGTGGATAGAAGGAAGAGGGGAGATATGATAGAGACCTACAAGTTGGTAAGGGGTTGTTATAAGATCAATGCTGAAGAAGTTTTACAGAGAATAGTGGGAGATCAGAGGAGAACCAGAGGTCATCCCTGGAAACTGTATAAGGAGGGTGTGAGTAGGGTAGTGAGAGGCAGGTTTTTTTCATGCAGAGTTGTGAATGATTGGAATGCCTTGCCCGAGAATGGTGTCTGCAAAGAGTTTGAATGTGTTTAAAACACGGTATGATTCGCTGTGTGTGATAAAAAGGACCTCTCAGATGAGTCTTTGACTCCATGAGGTCTTGGGTTGGTAATAATAATAATAATAAAATCTACTGCTGCTGATTATTATTATTACACAATCCATGGAGTAGGCAGACTCATTGTGGGAGGTTCATTCAGATGAAAATGCCAATGGCTACCCTGTTTATGAGACACTGCTCCATCATACACAACCTGCTGGTATTGTTCAGAGAGCCAATCTCTGATCTATCTAACCAATATACTATCTCTTCCCATCCTGATTCTCCCATATAATAAAATGCAAGTAAATTACTAAAACAGGACCTACCCTTTACAAATCCATGCTGACCATCATAAAGAGTGCTATGCCCATCGACTCAATCCTGTATTATATTCCTTACCAATCTCTCCAACACCTTAACTGCAACTGCAGTTATACAGACTGGCCTATAGTTGGAGGACTTCTATCTTAGAACCATGCTTGTGGAGTTGTACTATTTTGTCTTCTTTCTAATCCTTGGGAACCCTAAAAGCACGGAGCGCTGCGTTTGTTCACAGCAGATCAAAAACGCACTCGCATGAAAATCTCTGAACAGTGCTTGGAGTGTTTTAACAAGAATAAAACTGATTTTGTGCATCGATTTATTACTATGGATGGGACTTGGATTCACCATTACACACCAGAATCCAAACAGCAGTCAAAATAGTGGATAGAAGCTGGTTGTTCACACCAGAAAAGACAAAGTCATTCCATCAGCAGGAAAGGTAATGGCATCAGTGTTTTGGGATGCTAAAGACATTTTGTTCATTAATTATCTTGAAAAGAATAAAACAATAACAGGGGAATATTATTCCAATCTTTTAACCAGACCACACAAAAAATTCGTGAGAAAAGACCCGGTTTGCAAGAGAAAAAAAAATCATCTTCCATCAGGACAATGCTGCTGCCCACAAAGGTGTTTTGGCAATAGAAAAATTAAAGGATCTGCACTATGAATTGTGGGAAAATGTACTCTATTCCCCAGATATGGCTCCCTCTGACTTCTATCTCTTCCCAAAACTATGACTCTTCCTTGCTGGTCAGCGTTCTTCTTCGAATCAAGAGGTGATTGCAGCTGTAGAGGGGTATTTTGCAGATCTTACTGAGAACCACTACATGAACATGATAATGGTGCTGGAGCATCACTGGAATAAATGTATTAGTCTTAAGGGAGATTATGTCGAAAATTAAAAATATTTTTGAAATTATAAACTCATTTTTTCATTGTTAGGCCAGAATTTTTCAGACCACTCTTGTATAAGGCTGTGTTCTATATCGATGGTGCTGAACTGCAGGAAGTGATGAGCTTAGATATTTGGGAGTGATGGTTGACAGTGGATTGAAGTTTCGAGGGCATATTGCTAGTGTTTCAAAGGCTGTACATCATAGTGCTGCTAAGAAGAAGTATTCTAACATGTAGGGATAAGGAAGTGGATGTGCTACCGTATCAAGCACTGGTCAGACCATACTTGGGCTATTGTGCTCGAATCTGGTCACCTGGTTTTCAGTGTTATGCAGAGACATTAAGAGGATCTAAGTGACTGACTAAGTGAGTGACTAAGACAACATCAGGACTTTGGACTGCTGGCTATGGAGAGATTTTGAAAAAATGTGGATTGCAGAGTTTGGTGGATAAAAAGAAGTAATACGATAGAGACATTTAAACTAGTGAGAGGATTTCATCTCATCAATTCAGATTATTAACGAGGATATAGGAAAGAACTTGCCATTGTTAGCATTCAGGAATGTATTAATAAAGTTAATCTCAGGTGGTATGGTCACTTAAACAGAATGAGAAAGGAAAGATTAGCAAAAAAAGTGTTCTTTGCCTGGTTAGCAGGAAAAAGAACCAGAGGAAGACCAAGATGTAGATGAAATGATACAGTAAAAAAGTGACTTAAAAGACAAATATAAGATATGATAATATTGGAGTCTTGATAGATAATATATTAATTTGGAGCAAATTATTGATTGGAAGTAAGTAATGGTGTAACTTTTTCATGTAGTAGTATCATAATTATTCTGCACAATCCCTGAGAGTATATATCAAGAATTGATGATATTAAAAACATAAGGTAACAATACTGTTGGCAGGTGATCACTGTATCTGCTCTCTCCAACCAACAGGCTACAGGTTCAAATCCCACTGTTTGTGATTACCTTTATGTGAGAGATGAATTTCATCGTCTGATGTGAAACCACAACCTAACTTATTACAGACATGAAAGTGGTTTGAAAAGGTTCAATGTTTGTCTGTGGAGCATGGTTTCAGGACTGCACAAAATAAAAAAATGCAAAAAAATATACAAAACTGATAAATTATTATTATACAGTATCTCCATGGAGGTACAGAGACTCATCATGTTAGAGCCACACTACTGTCATAAACACAAAACCTATCATAACTTTTCTTACACTCATTCACTGTCAGAGCACTCAACTAACTTGGAAATCCATTCCACTCATTCACCACTCTCCATGGGGAATAAAGTTGCTCGCATCCATAGTGATCCTAAAGCTATACGTGTCCCCTGGGTGGTGCTAAATGAGCAACAGCGATAGGCAGCAAGTCCATCCTAAGGATCTGGCCAATTTCATGATGTCTATTGAATTTATTGAATATAGTGACTTGCAGAAACCAGAATTTAGGAACATTGGCCCTACACTACGTATTTGTCAATTAAATATTGAATCTATTATCAAAGCCAAAGGCGATTATTTATCGAAATTATTGTTAACCAACAAAGTTGATGTGATTGCTGTCCAGGAAACACGTACTGCTGATCCTGAACAGCTCCTTAAAAGAGGTCGCATTCCAGGTTACACTGCTATTGGTACAACTTATCATGACGTATATGAAATACCAACATATGTGCAAAATCGTCTTAAAGAAGTTTTTCTTCTACCTCAAAATATTGTAGAAAACATACATACAGTAGTGATAAAAGTTCAAGATATTACAATTACGAATATTTATAAACCACCTGGATCACTTCGGCTGGAAAAAATTATTCCTATTGGTGAACATCCCACAATTTATATTGGGGACTTTAATAGTCACAATGAACAGTGGAATTATGCTCGAAACAACGAATGTGGCGAAAACCTTGATTGGATCGAACTAAATAATCTTCACTTAGTCTTTGATGCCAAAGACAAAGGCACCTTTAGATTTGTGGCCTGGAAAAGAGACTATAACCCTGATTTATGTTTTGTGAGCAAAAATAATTCAGGTCACCCTATACAAAATCTGAGAAGGGTCTTAACTGACTTTCCTCATAGTCAACATAGACCGGTATTAATTGACATTGGCATTTCCATTCCATTTGTAAGATCAAAGCCTATCCCATGCTGGAATTTTAAAAAGGCTGACTGGAATAAATACGCAAACAAACTTGACAAAATGTATTCTCTGGATATCTCCAATAAGTAGTAATTTTCATCAATTTATAGGTGTAGTCCTGCTTGCTGCCAAGAAAAGTATTCTTAGAGGTATTAGACATAAATATATACATGGTTGGAGCAAAGAATGTGAATTACTTTATGATGAATATAGATAAACAATGACCCAAAAACAGCAGACGAACTCCTAGAAAACTTGGATATATCCCAAAGGAAAAAAATGGGTAAATACAGTTGAAAGTATAGACTTTACTTATTCCAGCCATAAAGCTTGGAGCCTTCTTAGGAAACCAGGTGGTAGTGCTCCTTTGATTAAAGAACCAAGAATCACCCCAGATCAACTAGCTATACATAATGTTAATATATCATGTATCCCAATCAATAAAAAGCATACAAGATATATAAAGAGAAAATTAAAAGAATTTAGCATGTCTTCACCTATAACTTCAAATTTTGCACACCATTTTATGCAGCAAGAAGTTCAGACAACCTTAAAGGAATTAAAGCCTGGTAAGGCTCCTGGTTTTGATAACATTCATCCAGAATTTTTGATTAATCTGGGAAGAAATGCAAGATTATGGTTAACAAAGTTCTCTACCGACATTCTTACAACTGGTAAACTTCCCACTATTTTTAAAAAAGCAAAAGTACTTTCAATTTTAAAGCCTGGTAAGCCTAATCATGCATAAACCGGAAAGTTACCGACCTATTACTCTCCTCAGTTGTTGTTATAAACTCTTTGAAAGACTTATTTATAATAGAATAAGCTCCACAATTTTTAAAAATGTCCCAATAGAACAAGCTGGCTTCTGACCAAATCATGGGTGTTGTGACCAGGTTCTCTCTTTGATAACTAATATAGAAGCTGGTTTTCAAAAAGGTTTAAAAACATCAGCAGCATTTATTGATTTGTCAACAGCCTTCGACACCATTTGGAGACAAGGCCTTCTATATAAATGTTATAAAATTATCCCATGTAAAACAATAGTCCATATGATTAACAATATGCTAAGAGATAGAAGATTTATAGTGACTATAGGTAATTAAACTAGCAACGAAAGGAAGTTAAATAATGGACTGGCACAAGGATCTGTTTTATCTCTGTTATTATTCAATCTGTATATATATCTGATCTTCCCATCACTAGGTCAAGGAAATTTTTTATACCGACGATATAGCAATAACTACACAGCATAAATGCATAAGTCGTACAGAAGAAATTCTAAAAGCTGACTTAACTATTCTGGATGAATATTTTAAAAGATGGAGATTCTGTTTAAATAGGTGCAAAACAATAATATCTTGTTTTCATCTAAATAATAACTTGGCAAACGTGAAACTTAAGATTGAATTGAACATTTCCAAGTACTTAGGGAATAATACATTCCCTAACTACTTGGGAGTCACACTTGACTGTTCTCTCACTTTCTGGCAAAATTCAAACTTGGCATATAAACTAAGGACACATAATAATATCCTACAGAGACTCTGTGGCACTACCTGGGGTTCTAGAGCCTCTACTCTTCGGACAACAGTCCTTGCTTTGGTATTCTCAAGTGCTGAATATTGTGCTCCTGTGTGGCTAAATAGCCCTCACACAAGGGTTATCAATTCTCAATTGAACAATACCTTAAAATTAATTACAGGCTCTATTAGATCGACCCCAACATATTGGTTACCTCTTTTAGCAGGCATTATTCCTACAGAACTACATAGATTGAATTCTTTAGTCCATGAATTCGAAAAAATTGCTGGTAATCCGAACCTACCTATTCATCAGGATCTACCAACTCTTAACGTCAATAGATTGAAATCTCACCATCCATCACTATGAGAAGCAGAAGAACTAGTGCTAAATAATTTTAATCCTTTATTAAAGTGGAAGAAAGATGGAAGGAAAATACGAAAGAACATTTGCATAACATCTTTAAAGATGATCAAATCATCACAGGATCAGATCTACCTTGCAAAACATGGACAGTACTAAATAGAATTCAGCCAAATCATGGCCTATGTGGAGATACTCTCTATAAATGGAACAGACAAACATCTCCAGCATGTGACTGTGGTGCTCCACGACAGACTATGCAACATATCGTAACAGAATGCAGCTTCCATGCTTATCAGAATGACTGGAATGACTTTTTACAAGCGGCTCCTTAAGCTGTGACTTGGATTACGAACTTAGATTTGAATTTATAACGATATATATGTTTCTTTTCCTTATTATAACATATTAAGACTTTTACTTTTAACTCTTATTTTAATTTTCCAACTTCATGGATTAGATCTGTGTTTTCCTTCAAAGTTTTAACTTAAAATATTTTAAATTCTTTAATTCTGTTAATATATAATGACATCATGATTCTCTTTTTTAAGATCATGTTTTTGCCATGAGCTATGTATGTATGTACCACTCTCCATGCAAAATATCTAGTCTGCACACCCTTACTAACCACACTCTTGCACAACTGCCATGAGATTGCTGTCAAATTATTATAAAATGTGAGTAAATTACTAATACAGGGACTCACTTTTTACAAAACTGTGCTGCCCACTACAGAGCAGGGCAAGTCCATCAACCAAACATTGAATTTTGCCTGTAACCAACTTTTTCCAATACTTTAACAAACATTCCTGAGATACGAATTCGACTATAGTTTTCTACTTCTGTCTCAAAGTGACCTTTATGTACTGGAACTATCTTACCCTCATTCCACTCCCTTCGAACCTTGCCAGAGCTATGACTTAGATTGAAACACTTCATCTGAGGCAATGCCAATTCTCTTGCACATTCACATAAAATAAAAATAAAAAAAGAAAATCCTTAGCCTGCCCCCCCACATGGGCACTCCAGGCTCTCTAATTCTCACATTCTCTGGAATTTGGCTTTTTGGGGAGGAGAAGAATGAATACTGAGGTTTTTCAATCTCTGGCAGGATATTTTCTTCCAACTCTGTTGCCAGATTTTTTCAGTTAATATATTCACTACTTTGTCCCCAGCTGCTCTCAACAATCAGTAGGACTGTTAATAAATGAATTTTTCCTTTCAAATTCTTTTCAATATTCATATATTTCTTGCACAAATCCTCACCCATACTTCTCCATCTTTGTTTCATTTCTTCTATCAAACATTTTTTCAAAGTACTTTTTTAATATTTCTAATCTAGGGTTAAGCTTTCCTGCAACCTCATTTATCTTTGTAAACAGATCTCTTGTTTTGCCTATAATGTTACTTTCTTCAATTTCCTTGCACTTTTTGATTAAATGTTTTTTCTTTATGTTCCTGGTCTGTCTCTGAAAATCTGCATCAACTGTCTATCCCTTTCTTTTTTTCTCTGACATTTCATTTTTCTTTTCTGCTATCTGAATATCTTCTTCTGTCAGACATTTACAATGTTTCATCTTGTTGATTTAATCAGCTTCCTTCCTATTTCTTTTATTATGTATATTTTGTTTCTTCCCACAGTTCTAATTCTCTTCGTTATCAAAATTTTGTAACTTTTTTTTCCACTTCTACTTTGAATGTTTCATTTATATGATTTAAATAAAATCCAATTTAACTTCAATCATTAATTCTTGATCCTTTCTATAGTCAGCACTAGGTTGTGTTGTGTTATGCTGCTTGATAGCACTTCTCTAATTATGACCTAATTGACAAGAAAGTGAATTAGGTCGTAATTTCTTGACAATGGAGTTGTGTCAAGAAATTGTTGTTGACACAAAACTCCATTCTTTCTTCTGCTTTTTCTCACTTTTGCATTCAAAACCTAACAGAAATCAATAGAAAATCTGTATTATCTATAGCATACACTAATTGTTGCAATCTACTGTAAAAATTCTTCTACCTCTTGTTCACTTACATCTATAGTGGGTACATATACTCTATGAGTGAGACATTCACTGGATATGCATCTATTCTGATTTGGATTATTCTGTCAGACACAAGGTTATATCCTAAAATGTAGTTTTCACCCTCTCTTCTAACTATAAATACCACTCTAGAGTAGTAAATCCTAAAGTTATCAGTATTGAAGTGGCCCATTCTTGTTCCTCTAAGCTCATTATTTCTAAAATCTTAATCTGAGTTCTTCTCATTTTTTTCTTGTTACCAGTTTTCCTTAAATATTACTTCTTACATTCCATGTTCCTATTTTATGTCAGTCAGTAAAGTGGAGACACACCTTCCTATGAAATTAACTGTATTAGAGAATAAACTTCCTGAAGGCTTTGATCGAACTTTAATTTCACTGGAAGTTTCTCTCTGATGTTCTTAATAATAACTCTTTTGATGCCTTCTGACCTGGAGGACATATGAATAATTTAAGCCAGTATTAATAAGATTTTCTTGGCAAAATATATGTAGACATGGTTTGCCGTTGCTTTCTTCCATGTTTGCAGTGCATGCTTGTCTGGCATAGGAGATCCAACTAGGAGGAACTTGCAATTCTCCAGACAGCAAAGTATCTCTGATCAAATTTCATATCTACCACCACACTAAAGTGGTGTGCACCATTCCTGTTTCCAATTATTATACAAGTATCTCCATGGAGTCAGAAAACTCATCATGGGAGACTCACTCTGGCCTTCATACACACAATATATGTCAACCTGGTTGGCCGAGTGGTTAGTGTATCCACTCTCCAGCCAAAAGGCTGTGGGTTCGAATCCCGCCATGGGCATGGATGTTTGTGATTGTCTGTGAAAATACTAGTGGTGGTGGTTGGCAGTAGATGGTGTTAGTGTAGATGATGGTAGATGCAGTTTATGGAGAGAGAGTTGTAGAGTAGGTGCCCTCACTCGATGAGTCTTTGGACTCCCTGGAGGTGTTACATAATTATTATTATCTGAGAACTCCAGGGAGTCAAGGACTCATCGAGGGAGGTAAATTACCCAACCCAGCTATCATACCTACCCTTGAATTCATTCACACTAGATGCACTCACTACCCATAAGGGGAAATTATTCCATTCACTCACTGCTCTCTGCGAGAAAAACCTAGCTCTTACCCCTTTCTTGACTGCAAATAAATTAACTTCCACAGATCCCCCCCCATGTTCTCTCCCCACCTTCCATATAATGAAAAATTTCATCAGTTGAAATGCTATAACACCCATTCAAAAGTTTATAGACCTCTATCACCCCTCTTTCTCCTGTTAACCAGTGTCTGTAATCCACATACTCGCAATCTGTCCTCATAATCTAAATTCCATAATCATATAATCTTAGTAACTTTTCTTTGCACCCTTTCCACAGGTTCTTTATCCCCTTGGAACACGGGAGACCAAATCTGCGCACAGTAATCCAGGTGTGGTCTTATCAAAGCCTTATAAAGAGGCAAAATTACTTCCTTATCCTTACATGTCAAGGTTCACTTCTATCATATCAGAAAGTATAGTATAATAATAATAAAACAATACCTAACATACCTTTCCTTATCCTCATTCACTGTCAGGGCACTCACACCTTCTGGAAATCCATTCCACAAATTCACCACTCTCCAAGCAAAATATCTAGACTGCACAGCCTTACTAATGACACTCATACACAAATTTCAGAGATGATCTTCAGTTCACTATTTGCCACCATCATGATCATCATTTATTTATAATTTTACAATTATAAATAGGGGAACCAATCAAAAATACACTAAAATAGGACTTAGAGGTTGTTATGAAGTGAAGGAAAACCAGGCTTCTCTGTTATATGCTAATTGACGGATCTCTGATGCAGAGAGTTGGGGGGAAATGGAAAGAATATTGCTGATGTATTTCCAATACGGAGTTCAGGGTCTGCCTCTTTTTCACCACTCTCCAAGTAAAACATCTAGTCTGCACAGCCTTACTAATGACACCCTTATACAAATTCCAGAGATGAACTTCAGTTCCTTATAATTTTACAATTATAAATAGGGAAACCAATCAAAACAAATAAATAGTCTGTGTACACTAAGATAGGACTTGGAGGTTATAATGACGTGAAGGAAAACTAGGCTTCTCTGTCATATGCTAATTGACTGATCTCTGATGCAGAGTCAGGGGAAACGAGGAGAATATTGCTGATGTATTTCCAATATGGAGTTCGGGATCTGACTCTTTTTCCATCGGTAGGGGCGCAGAGGACCAGAGCATCAAATGGTACAGAGGGTGGATGTCTAAGTTGGTGGCCGAGCCATTCTATTTGGTTTCTTTGAACAGTCCTGACCAGAGGATCTTGCTGGGTTTCGTTTAATATAGTAGAGTTGGGAATGTGATCTTCCCAGGAGTAATCCAGGATATTTCTTAGACAAGTAGGTCAACATCCAAGTAATCCTTTGAGCTATTCTGCCAACCCAAACCTCTAGCCTCATCAATATCTTCCAATCCCATACCATCAGTATGATACACAGTATATATCAAACTGATGGTATGGTAATATTGTGTACATAGTACACAATCTTACATCATACAAGAGTAAAATGACAACCATTATTCTTTGCCCACAATATGAATTTATTTTAATCATCCCTCATGATATCTACATCTTTATCAACTATTGTGCTCTCCAGTTTTCCATCATTGGGAAACAAGTGAATCTCGTACCCATTTTAAATCATTAATATACAAATTAAAGAGTAGTGGATCTAGTACAGAGCCTTGAGACACTCCACTAGTTAACCTCATTCTCCTAGATTCCACTATGCCATATACTACTCTGATATCTGTCAGCCCCCCTCCTCCCATCCATACCACCAACTTCTTATCCATTCCCATTTGCTCCAACTTACATAATAGTTTTCCATGAAGTATTCATTCAAATTCCTTTGCAAAGTCCAGCAGTATCATGGTATAGCCATTTGCTTTATTCTACTATCACCTTATTATAAAATGTGAATAAGCTACAAAAAACTACCTAACAAAAAATTCATCACACCTGATGAGCTGTAAAATTCTTATTATTCGTGTGTATACTACAAGATCCCTTTACCAACTTATGTTTCTATGATGTCTCCTCTCTTCATTCTATTACTCAAATTTTGATTATGTACTCTTAAAAGAATGAAAACAAACTGACGGTAATTCCAGGGACTTTATCATGTTGGTTACCTACCATTTGATTAACTGTCTCCCTATCTCTTTTGAACTCAGGTGACCGTACATGAGCACCGCAGTTAGTCAAGGCAAAGTCTTATAGCCGTTTAGAGTGGGAGAATGACTTCCTTACTCAAAAGTTAGTGTTGTAATTATTCAATTATCCATGATGCTAAGATGATCCATAATCACCTTTGTCCTAAACAAATGTATACCATCATCCCAAGGTCTAGTTTTATTAATGATTTATTATTATTACGTGACACCTCCAGGGAGTCCAAAGACTCATTGAGGGAGGGCATCTACTCTACAACTCTCTGTCTCCACCATTCAATCCATCAACTTCAACTACCATCTACCACCACTAGTATTTTCAGAGAAATCACAAACATCCATGCCCACAAGAGGATTCAAACCCCAGCCTTTTGGCTGGAGAGCAGATACCACTCAGTCAACCAGGCCAGCATTAATGAATATTAAAATGATATTCACTGTCAGTTCCCACAGAACCAGTTTGTTTACATTAGCCTACAAGAATTCTGTAATGGAAATTTCCCTTATCACCCTTTTTAGTTTTGCATCATTGGCAAATAATTGCATATTACCATTCAAGACCAAATCTGATAACAAACGATCCAAGCAAAGAACTCTGCATGACTGGTAACCATCCTCTTAGATTCGCCACTCCATATATTATTCTCTAATACCTGTCAGTTAATAGTACTATATATATAAAATGATTGCAGTGTATTCATTCCCTTTACCCAGCAGTTACTTTATTACAAACAATATGTGGGAAAATTAGTAAAGTAAGACCTACCATTTACAGAGCCATGCCTGTCCTCTATGGAGAATTAAGGTGCTATTAAAAAAGAGGGGAAGATCTTCCCCTCATTCTTTCTGTCACCAGAGGGCCAAACTGGTCCAAATAGTTAACAAAGCAGTTAAACTATAGCCTACTTATGTGTATAGTGAATGTAGTAGCTTGTGTTTTGTTCATATATGTCATCAGCAGCTGGTAAAAGTGGCAACAAAAGCAGAGGAAATACTTTAATTAATAAGTGATTACTTTACCAGGTTGTATCATCCAGATGAATATAAGGTAGTGCTGAAAAACATACAAGAGTTAGGTAAGAGTTTGAAAACAAGATTTTTTTGTTTGAAGAGTGACAGGAATGGATTACCAGAGGTGGCTTGTGAATGTTGAATTTATCTCAATGCGAGCTTCCCAAAGTGTCTTCAAAATCCATGATGTCCAGACAATAACAACATCCTGATCTGTATCAATCAAAGAGCTGAATATAATGCTCCAATTTTGAATCAGATTTCATGCCAAATTTTTTCAAGTGAACAGATAAAGTGGAGATTAAGTGCAACTTTGTTCTTATATCTCACTTCACAAACCATTTTTTTATGTATTCTTTAATTCAAACTACTGGCTTGAAATATTATATGGCCTATATAATATCCCATTTATGCTATATAAGTTCTTCTTCCTATTCAGGTTTCAGGCCAAGTGGCCTGTTCCGGACTCAGTCCATCTTCATCTTGGTTGTCCCCTATTCCTTGTTCGTCTAGGATTATTTGTTAAGATCTTTTTTTTGGTAATCTCTCTCTCTCTCTGCATTTTGCTAAACGGTCCAGCCAATTTCCCCGATATTTAATCATTGAGTCTGTTATGGGATTGATGTTAAGGTTTTTAATTATTTCGCTATTTTTTTTATCTAATAGGGTGTTTTCCTAAGGAATTTCATTTCTGCTGCCAGAATTTTCTGTATATCTCTTTCTCCAAAGGTTCAGATCGCGCTTCCATATAATAGTGTAGGTTTGGCTATTGTTTTGTAGCTCGTGTCTTTCTGTATGTAGTCAGGTTTAAAGGTTCTGTTAATAATTCCAGTGATTTTTATAAAGTTTATCATCTTAAAATCAATATCTATTTCATTTATGTAAGATACTTCACAGCCTAGATATTTAAAATTAGTAACTTGATCAATTATTTTATCATTTATTACCATTTTACTTCTGACAGGGTTACTTCCATGAAAAGCTATGACAAGTTTTCTCCATTGACATTTTTCTAGGCCAAAATGTTGTATAATATTATTTAAGTTTTAGATTGCTGGGAGTTCTTAAAGGTCAAAGCTGTATAACTGAGAAGAGACCTCCACATAGCCTTTAAAGGAATGCGGAGAACCAACCAGGGCTTCTGACCTAATGTCCGATCCTCACCTTCTCGTGGTGCACCCTGCTAGGTATCTACCTGGATAATGAACAAATGAGGATGGGCTGGCAATTTGAGATTTAGCCGACCAAATTGTATTTTTATTGACTTAAACCAAAATATAAAATGATGGTACAACATGAAAGAATTTCATGCCGGCTCCGGCATCGTCCAGTTAAACAAGGCACCCCTCGTTGTTTTCGCCAGAAAACCAGGGCGAACAGTGAAAAGTCAGCTACTAAAACGAATCTTAAAACACACCCCGACATCAACAAACAGAGTTCAAGATCGGTACTATCAACATAAGAAGCCTGAATGGCAAAGAAATGGTGCTAGCTGAGGAATTAGATAAGTACCAGATCGAAATAAAAGGGGTTACTGAAACAAAAAAAGACAAAATTGGTGAGATCTTTCTGAGCAATGAATACAAAATACTATATTCAGGCAATGACAATCAAGGAAAAGGAGTAAATATAGTATTCAACACTAAATACGAGGCTAATCTTCTTGAATGGAAAGCAGTCTCAAGTAGTGATGTGGGCAAATATCAAAATGGGGAACTCGCCAATGAGACTTATTTGTGCCTATGATCCCACAGAAGGTTCGGCTGAGGTAGAAGTGGAGAAATATTTTGAGGCTTTAGAGATAGCAACTGACACAATGAAAAAGGAAAAGTTGGTCCTTGTTAGGGATATAAATAGCAAAGTAGGAAATGATTGTTAGACATACAAAAATATTTTGGAAAGTTTGGAGCAAAGAGCAAAGCTAATAATAATGGCAAATACCTGTTGGATTTCTGCTCAGAACATGGACTGGATATTACTAAACACAATGTTCCAACATAAAAATGTGCACAAATTCACTTGGAGAGAAGAGGCAAAGAATAAGAACAGTCTCACTTATTATGTTATTGTTGACAGTGATGTTTTCTCTGTGGTGCAGGACACTACAGTGTACAGAGGATATGAAATTGGAAGTGATCACTATTTAGTCTTCAGCAGGATAAAATTGAATTTCATATTAAAAAGAAGAAGAACATATAAAGTTTTAAAGCAAATAAAAGTTGAGCAGCTCTCAGATGAGAACTGTAGACTGAAATATACAAACATTATTCAAGAAAAAAAGTGAGAGTTTGAGAACAGGAACCAAACCTTGGAGATTCAGTGGCAAGCCCTGAAGAAAACACTGACTGATTCAGCCAAAAAGGCATGTGGTGAGGTTGTCTGCAAGGATAGAAAAATCAGAACTCCATGGCGAACACATGAAGTTAAAGAGGCAATGAAGGAAAAGAAGAAAGCATATCAAAAGTTCCTGGCAAATAAGTCAGCTTGTGCTCTTAGAGAATATAGAGACAAATGTAAGAAAGCTAAACACTGTGTAAAACTAGCTAAACAAAAGTCTTGGGAAGACTTTGGCAAGAAGAACATAGAAAATAAATATCAAGAAGGTGGCAAGATATTCTGGAGTTTGTTGAGAAGCTCAGAAATGGAGGAAAGAGTGCTATAAAAGGAATTAGAGATGATAAAGGTAACATGAAAACTGGAGAAAAAGCTATCCTTGAGGTATGGAGTAATTACTCGAAAAAATTGCTAAATGAAACAAGCAGTGATAGCACAGTGGTAAAAAACACTCAACAGGCATGCAGTCAGGAATACATATCCATACTTCAAGTAGAAAAAGCCATCAAAAGGCCTGAAATGTGGAAAAGCAGCAGGAGTAGATGATATTTGACCAGAAATGCTCAAGCATGGACATATAAATGTCTTACAGTGGCTGAACTGCATTGATTCATTGTATCAGTGAACCGCATTGTAGTTCAGAAGGCCTGGACAGAGGGACAAATTCCAGATAATTGGAGTAGAGCTGTCATAGTACCCATATATAAAAAGGGAAATAAAAGTGAATATGATAATTATAGAGGTATTTCTCTACTGAGTGTTCCTGGTAAGATTTACGCAAGTATACTTGAGAAATGGTTTAGAAGGATTGTGGAAGAAAAGCTTGGTGAAGAACAAGCCGTATTCAGGCCAAATAGATTTGGCCTGAATCATGAATCTTCCTTTTACGACAAATAGTTGAGAAATCATGGAATATAACAAAGATCTGTATTTAAGTTTTGTAGATCTGGAAAAGGCAAGGTGTCAAAAGAGATTCAGTATGCTATAGTTATATGGTGTCAATGGGGAATTATATCAAGCAATAATTAGCCTTTATTTGAGTTCTAAGTCATCAGTTAGAATTGAAGGAAGTACAAGAAGATGGTTTAATGTTAAATCTGGTGTCAGACAAGGATGCATTATCCCTTGTTATTTATTATCTATATGGATCACATTATAAATTGGTATTAAACCCGATATCAAAATTGGAGATGTTAATGTCAGCTCTTTGCTTTATGCAGACAATGTTATACTTCTAAATAAATCTGCTATGTCTGCAAGATTCTCTGAGTAAACTGAATAACTTGTAATAGATACAACAAGGTCAGCAATAACAGGACAAAGACCATGAAAAACATTGAAAATATCACTGCACTGTGAATGGAGAACATATAGAACAAGTGAAACATTTCAGCTATTTAGGCACAATGTTTAGTGAAGATGGTAAATTAAATATGGAAATAGACAACAGAATCAACAAAGCTGGTACGGTGGGAAGCCAACAGAATAAATTTATATGGAATAAGAGAGAAATTAGCCAAAACACTAAATTAGCTGTAAATAAGACAGTGTTCAAACAAATTTTAACTTATGAATCGGAGAGCTGGATCAGAAGTATAACTCTTGACCAATGACTAGAGAAGACTGCAGAAATGAGATGCCTGAGAAAGATTAGGGGCATGAACAGTGGTATCTGCTCATGCCCCTAATGCTGGAGTTAAAGTGTTTCTGAGAAAACCCTTTAACTCCAATTCTGCTGAAAATGGAGTTAATGTTATCTGCAAAATTTTACGCTCTGTCGTGTGTGAAAACCCTCTTTCTCCTGTGAGGTATATTGTTGGAGTGATATTATTGGTCAGTTTTCACTAAGTCCAAATACGACATTTGTAGCCAGGGGAAATCATTTAAAATCACTTAGAGGATTTTCTCAGAACTTTTATATAATTACTCACAGCCTGTTATAAAGGGAAAATCCTGTAAGTCCATGAACACTAATGATAATTTTCTAAATAAAGTTGGTAATATTTAATTATTTCCCAACACTGCAAGAATTAAATTACGCAATAAAAAAATACAATTTGTATCTCAGCTGTTTTTTTTTTATTCTTGGGTGCTTGAGTATTAATGTTTACTGGTTAAGAGTTCCACTCAGTTTATGTTTAAGGAATTGGTGAACTGTCAAATTCTTCCACCAAAAGGGACAATTCATTCAAGTTATATTATAATAATATTGGTGAGTATTTTTTATCCAGTTTCATGTGATTTCTATAAAGAATTGTGATTTTCAACTTACTGACTTCCTGACGGAATATTATAACATAGTTCTTATGTTTGTGTTTAAGAAAATGTTACATCGGCAAAACCTTCCACAGAAGACGATGATACATGGAAAATAACTGAATTAAAACTCCCTGTCGTTTGATGAAACATTAGATGTGACATTCCTATGAACTAGATTTTTCAGACTTCTCAGATGTTGATCATGACTATAATCCATGTATGGATAGGTCATCTTCAACAGGTAAGCCATATAGCTGTTTTTCTAATTATGTATAAGTTGATATCGTTGAGGATCTGTAAAATCATGAAGGTCCTGTAGCAAAAATGTCCCAGTCATACTTAAGTAAGAACATGGGTTCTAATTATGGAAGTATAAAAGTCATTGTGCTCCCTTCCATCAGTTGTGAAATCTCTACTTACAGATTTTCCTTTCCATTCTTTATATAGGGTTGGTATTAAATCCCGGTTGCTGGACTGTCATGGCGCATCGGGGCATCCCCTCGGTAGTGGATGAGAGGGTGGTCGGTGGCACTACTTTGCAGGCCTCCTGGCCAGGTCCATGGGACCCGCTAACCAACGACAGCTGCGGTTCTCCATTCATATTGGGGGTTGGATGGTTCTGGCAGCCCATTCCATAAAAAATGCCGCTATGTAAATCATCATGTCTGCACAGAAAAGAATTAAAGCCTGGGTAGACTCAATATGCCCAGAACAGTGGTGTCAGGGTGCTATAGCAAGCCCTGTGGTATCGTTAATCTGTGACTGCTATAAAGAAACGTGATGCAGAAATTGCTAAAATATTGCTACTTGGAATGTAAGAGGATCGAATAAATGCAGGAAATTGGCTAATGTGATGAGAGAGATGGAGAGATTGAATATTAGTATACTAGGAATAAGTGAAACTTTTTGGAAAGGATCATCAAATTTTGAGTCGGAACTTCCAAATGACAAAATATTTAAAATATATACGTCAGGTGGTGAAATATCAAGAGGTGCAGCGTTCATTGTAGAGAAGAAAACTAATAAAAGCATTATCCATATAATCAAAATATCAGAACAGAATGAGAGAACAGAAATAGATATCATGTATGATGAAATAAAAGGGTGTATAAAGGAAGTCGGAGGCAAAAGTTGCATCAGAAAGAACATCTACATATGTGGGTCCATTTGGACTAGGAATTTGGAATGAGAGGACAAAAGTTGACTGATTTCTGAAACAAGCAGTCTCATCATAACACTAATTTTGAGCAAAAACCAACAGCACGTTACACATGGGAAAGTCCGGACGTTAATAAAAATCATATGATGATACACGGCCGTCAGTCCCCTTTACGGGGAGGTACGGCACCATCTCACACCCCCCGAATTTTATCCAGGCTCCAGAACCGGCATAGCTGACAAATCAGACCTATGGCTGGGTTAGTATTCCTGACTGTAATCCATGTGTGTTCACTCGACCTGTTTGCCTGCTTGCGGGATGAAAAACCCCAGATAAACCGGTGGAAAAAACCCTGCTGTCCATGCCCAAGACCGGCTAACTTGGCCATGGCTGAGGAAGATCCTTAAGCTCCTCACGTCGTTGATGGGAATCGAACCTAGGACACTCCTTCCCCAGGCATGTGGTCGCGAAGCGCAAAGCCACTAGGCTAACCACGCGGATTAGTCTGGATATTACTTCAATGGAATATGGAACTCAAAGGTGATGCCAAGTGCTGATTGTGGATCTGATCATAGACTGGTCTTAATGTAGATGAATATTCGCCTGAAAACAATAAAATTTAAAAGACGTCAACCTCTAAACTGGAATCTGCAAAAGGTACAAAATCCAATAATAAAATCAAAATTCAATGAAAATATTTCAGAACTGCTGTCTGCACAGTTGCAAAACAAAAATGAACCCTCTCAGTGGAATAGACCACAAGCAGCTATCATAACATCTGCAAAAAACCACATCAATAAACAATTGGAAAGAAAGAAAAAACCATGGATAACTCATGAGGTATTCAATGTTTTTGATGAAAGAAGAACATGGAAAAGAGGAGAAAATGAAGAAGAAAGGTTAAGATATAAAACTTTGGATAAAAGAATCAAACAGTTATGTAAAAGATTGAAAGAAAACTGGATAAATAGGCAGTGCACTGAGAAAGAAGAATTACAAAATAGGAACAAAACCAGAGAAGCATTCCTGAAAGTGAAAGAACTTAATGGAAAAGCAAAACATACACAGTCTAATAACATCAAGGACAAAGATGGAAACATACTCATTGATAAGGAAAACATAAATGGAAGATGGATGGAGTACTTATCAGACCTTTATGATGACGAGAATAGTAACATGTTAGATGATTCACGACACCTTAAGTTAAACGTAACAACAGATACCACTCTACCCATGAGAAAGGAGGCAGAACACTCGATCAAGAATCTTCCTAATAATAAATCCCCTGGGTGTGATAAAATTCTGGCTGAGCTGTTAAAAGCTTCGACTGGCAATAATAACCACTATTTAGTGGAATCCATTCAGGACATCAACAATACAATTACCTGAAGTTTTTACAACTTCAGGTAATTGTAATCCTCAGTAATCCACAGTTCTGTAATCCTCCCAATTTTGTGCATAATGCACAAAATTGGGAGGATTACAGAACTGTGAGCCTAATATCCCATGCATCTAAAATTATTTTAACCATTGTTAACAAACGAATTGAAAGAGCCATAAGCGGTGAATTGAGTGAACAACAGAAAGGCTTCAGAAGAGGAATGGAAACCATTAATGCTATCCTGGAACTAAAAATACTAATAGAAAGATTACATGAAAGAAATAGGAACATTTACATATGCTTCACAGACTTTCAGAAGGCTTTTAATTGGGTAAAACATAATAAAATTTTCAATATATTAGATAAATTAGACATAGAAGATCATGTACTTAAGATTATAAAAATGATTCGCACAAAACAGAAAATGCAGCTGTTTACCTCTGAGACTTCTGAAGTGAAAATAAAAAGGAGTTACACAAGGTTGTATCCATTCACCAAATCTATTTAATATCTATAGTGAGACAGTGATGAAAAAGATTGAAAAACAAAAAATAGGAATTAGTATCAATGATATAAAATACAACAATCTTAGATATGCTGATGATACCATTCTAATAGCAGAAAATAGAAACAAATTAATCAAATTACTGCAGCTACTAATTGAAGAAGGTAAAGAATTTGGATTAGATATAAATGCAAAAAAGACCAAATTTATAAAAATCTAAAAAGAAAGCAGATCCGAGGCAGAAATATTCATAAACAATATGAAAATTGAACATACAACAGAATACAAATATTTAGGCACCTACTTTACTGCAGATGGAAAGCAAGATAAAGAAATAAAAATAAGAACAGCCAAAGTTAAAGATGCATTCTGGAAAAATAAGATCTGCTCAGAAGTTCTGTGAGTGTCGAGACAAAGAAAAGAATGATAAGAACATTAGTGTGGCTAATTTTCACATATGGAAGTGAGACCTGGATATTCAAAGAAGAGAGTAAGGCAACAGATAATGGCCTTTGAAATGTGATACTATAGGAGAGCTCTGAAACTCCCATGGACAGAACAGGTGACAAATACAGATGTCCTATGGAGAATGAGAATGCAGAGATCTTTATTACAGGAAATGATCCAGAGAAAGATGAGATTGGCAGGACATGTACTGAGAGGTTCAGGAGGACAGGTTAGGTTAGTACTAACAGTTTTAGAAGGAAAAATTATGAGAAAAGCATCAAGAGGCAAAAAAGAAGGACATGGCTTGAAGATATAAGATCATGGACAGGATCACATGGCAAAGCAGAAACAAAAAGGAAAGCCACCAATAGAGAGAAATGGAAGGACATGGTGCTGCACCCTCTTACTGAGGAAGCTATATGAAGAAGAAGAAATCCTTATGTAATACAATTAATTTACTAATTCCAATCAAGTGCCTTGGAAAATCCATCATTTCTCATGTTAAAATTTATAATCATAATTACAGAACTTTCAGGTTGGATAATCACATTTATGTTACAAATTATGTTTTTATAGATTCAACTGAAGAAGCTATGCCAAGAAAAGTGAATAACAGAAATGTTTCAAACCAGGACGATGGTGATGGTAAAACAGTTGCTGCAACTTTTCACAATACAGCTAACAGTAAGCAAGATGAGAATGTTCAAAATCTACTAAGTAGGTGGAAAAAATCTGACCCAAGCAAATGGAACTGTAATTTAGAGAAAAGATACAAAATTAATAACTGAAAACTCACGTACAAAGATTATTTAATAGTATAATTTTCGCCTGTGTGTCACAGGCATCTTCCATACATTTTAAGCTCAAAATTAATCAATAACTAACATCTACAGAAATTTACATCTTTATCTAGAGAAATTTATGCTACAAAAAATGTACGTAAGTCCATATTATATTTAATTAGTTTTATCTATCTCCAATATTGAAATGTATACCTATCCATGTTCTGATGGTAATGACAAAAAGACATCATGAAAAATTAATAAATAACATATTCATCTCATCTTTCTTTTACCCTCTTTTACCCTGCAGTGTCGAGGATTTATTAATCATCGGACCACAAACCGTTCACAGGATAAGGTGGTCAGTGCTATGCCCCAGTGTATCCTATGTCCTGTTGAGTTCCCAAGGCTGGTTTGCCTGCTTTTGCAGGATGAAAAAACCCCAGGGTAAACTGGGGAAAAAACCCTACTATCCATGCCCAAGACCAGCTAACTTGGCTATGGCTGAGGAAGATCCTTGAGTTCCTCACGTCACCGAAAGGAATCGAACCTAGGACACTCCTTCCCCAGGCATATGGTTGTGAAACACACAGCCACTAGGCTAACCGTGCAGATGATAACATACTCAATAGGTAATATTTCACCAGATTTTAAACCTGCATCATCAGAGTACAAAACTGTCATGAGTAACAATTAGTGAGACAACAATTCAAATTATAACAAACAAAAGACCTACAGTTCTAACCTAATATCCTCTAAAATTAGATAAACAGAAGCATTTTTACAGTTGCTAAATTGGAGTTGATCTTAAAATGAGTATTTCCTAAATTTTAGGAAAATATTTTAGCCATACTTAGTAAGGTTAAGAGAGCATTTCACTGCTGATGCTGGCTCTAAAAGATTATCTCTATAGTGCACATTTGCTTACTTGCATCTACTTCTGTGTCCAAAGCATGGTCTGTCTGTCAGTCCTCATTTACTAATGATAATAGCACATGTGTTGAAAGCCAAAATTATGGTTACTTCATGCACTTTAGAATGTGACAGAGGATGGCATTTTTCCTCTGCATAGAAGATGAGAGTTGGAAGTTTGAAGTGTGCACATTTGAATGTGATTTCTACCTCATGCATCCAGGTACATCTTTTCAGGATATCTTTGCCAGATACACGGGACAGAAATAGAACTTTGATTTAATGGGAGAGATGTAGAATCTTATTTTAAAAGAGTTACAATAATTGGTTAAAAGGAAGTTGTGGTTGTTTGAAATTGCAACTAATGCAACTAAAGCTATGAGGAGAGTGAATTATATCCGTAATTAGCATTTGTTCTTCAGGCCACTATCTATGCAGGAAGAAAATCCTAAGTTACTAGGAGGAAAAATCCTATTGCCCTCAATGAGACTGACTAGGCTAAAAGATATGACAAAAGGAGCTGAATTCTGCAGATGGGGAGGGGGGTTGTAGAAATCAGGCAAAGAGGGAGGGGCATTGCAATATCAATCTATTTGTTTTTAAAATTTTCTTTATATGTAAAGCAACATGCAAAGGTTTAATATGAAGCAGTTTTATTGTGATGGAAAAAAAAATTCATTTCTTTTAGCCAAGAGGTAACTTTTTTCAATAATTTAAGAACTTTTGTGTGATTATCTATAATTTGGTAAGCAGAACTCTCATTTAGGAGCATTTTTTGTTGTATCAAGTATGATTTTGTATTCTGTACAAAACCACCAGTCAAGCCGTATTTACATTAACCATTCTCTTATCGACATCACTACTCAACAAGCAGTTAACATAATCAACAGCTTTGGGGCAACATGCCTTCGAACAATACTAGGATATATATAGCAGGATTGCATTCCTAATGCTGTCATTTTCGAAGAAAGCCAGCAAAGGCATCTAATGGAAACAATTAAAAAAAAATCAGTCAGATGAGGTAGTTAGGGAAACCAACTTGGGCATCCACCTTTACCCAAATTCGGTGCTCTGGATCCAAAAGGCCAGTATTACTGAAGCCGAGAATAATATTACCATTATTATTATTACTATATATGCAGGCACCTCCATTGAGTCCATAGACTCATTGTGAGAGGCCCATTTTAAAAACATTAATCAACTGTTGTCAATACCTGTCATTTTTTGCCTTGAAATTATTCACCACAAGCACACATACTGACTGGCAATCTATTCCACTCACTCACCAAGCAAAAAGTCTACTCACTCCCCACTCCCTTGATAAACACTCAATTTACATGGATGACCTCTAGTATTTCTTACATTATTCATGTACTGAAATATTTTGCCCACATCAATCCTGAAATTTCCCATATGTAACTTATGTCTCTATCTTATCTCCCCTTATCTGGCAAAAAAACCAGCTTCTGTAACCCACAAATCTTCAATCCTCCTCATATGGAGCAACATACAGTCCTGCCACCATCTTAGTTACTCACCTCTGAATCCATTCCACCTCATCCACACCTGCAAAAAAAAAACTCAGGCAACCAAAAGCTGTTGCCTTATAAAGAGGAATAATAACCCTTTTTATCGCTGCATTTCAGGATATTTCTGAATAAGTAGGTAATCATATGAACTATTTTAGTCACTTTTGTCATACACCCCTGAATTTCAACTCCCTATCCAACAATATCCCCAAATTTCTGCCTTCATCAAGTTCTTGGAGTAGAGTCCCATCAATATGGTACAGAGCTGGTAATCTTTTCACTCCAAAACGCATAACCTTACACTTTGCCACATTAAATTGGCATATGTTCTCCTTTGTCCATACCAGCAGTCTATTTAAATCATCATGTAGAATATCAACATATCAACTCTACTTAATTTTGCATAATCTGAAAACTATTTCCTCTCATATTTCCTATATCATTAATGAACAAATTAAATAGCAATGATCCAAGTACAGAGCTCTGTGGCATGCCACTAGTCATTAGCCTTCTACAGGAGTGCGCAAATGCATAAACTAATAACTGATATCTCACCATTAACCATTCTCTTATTGACAACACCAGATTCATATCCATACCCATTTGATATAACTATTTATCAAATATACTATCAAATGCCTTTGATAAGTCAAGCAGTATGATCATGTAGCCCATCTGTCACCTTATTACAGAAAGCAAATGTGTTACTGAAGCATGACCTATAGTTCACAAAGCCATTCTTCCTCCCCTCCCCCCAATTCCTATCCATCCAGTCCTGAATTTTGTCTTTAACTGACTTCTCCAATACTTTGACCACCACTCCTGAAATACTAATTGGTCTATAATTAGCTATTTTTGTCTTCAAACCACCTCTATGCAATGGAGTAACTCTACAATAGCTGGGACTCTGATTATAAAATCTAGTCAAAGGGACTAACAGTTTCCTAGCATATTCTCGTAATAAACGAGCAATAGCCGTACCGACATGCACATTCTGTAAGATCTTATGTACCTCAACTCCCTCTGCCCTTACTTCCATCTTAAATCCTGACATATGTATTACTGTAATATCATCACCTGGATGATACCCTATTGCAAAATGATTATTTTATAAGTCAACTAGTTTGTCTGCTTCAGTCACTTCTGCACCATCTGCATTCTTCAAAATAATTCTACTGTAATCATTCTTTTGATTGTCACATACTGACAGAGCTCTTTTGGTTGACTTCTAGCTAGTTCAGCTAATCTCCTCTCATACTCCGATTTCGCTTACTTACTGTACTAGTCCCTTTTCTGGTCTGTGCTTTATACTGCTCATGGGCTTTGTTGGTCACCTCTATCTATGAATCTCTTCCACATGTTTCTATTTCATTTTAATTCCTGCTTAATGCTATAACTTGTCCATTTAATTCCCAGTTTATAAATTCTCTAACTCTTGCAATTAGCTACTTGTTCCTTCAAACACCCCTTTACCACTTCCACTGCACTACTAACATCTTTTCCTTGCAGTATATCCTTCCATGGTACTGCTTCAAGCAATTTTCTAAGTTTCTTGTAGTTCCCAGCCTTTAATTCTACATCAAACCCTTCTTTATTGAAAATTCCTCATGCTCAGCCATTTCCCAGGTCACAACTGAATGATTACTCTAATCAACTGCACAGCTAATCATCTGTTGCCTTAGGTAATTATCCCTAAAAAGCTGAATGAAATGCCATTACCTTTGGCCCATATGACCTTTTCTCCTTCCAATCTATATCCACATAATTAAAGTTACCCATCCTTGACTTATTGAATTTATCTGCCAATACATATCACCCACATCATCCTTTGCATTTCTTGGCCTACAACATGAGCAGCAGCCAACCAAATACTTTGCCACATTAGCTTGTATCTCACACTTGTATCTCCAGATGGTGATCCTTCCGCCATTACAGAATGAAAATTCGAAAATGATTTCTGAGTAACACTAGTGTTTATATATGAATAAGGAGAGGAATGTTATGTTGATAGCTGGTTAAGCTGTGAAATCTGGTCTTCGTTCTCTTGCGATCAACATTGTCTCATTAATATCCCCCAAACTCTTCTGATGATACAACATTCATGGATCTAGAATTCACCTATGCATGGAAAGGCTTATGTGTTCACAGTACATGTTATTCATTTGGCCAGTATTGATGACAACACAGAATGATAAGAAAATAAATATCTGCTGATATTTTGCTGGCATTATATCCAACATCTTCACAGCACAAAAACAGTTTGTCACGGTACATGAAACAACAATTTATCACACTATACAATTTTAACTTTAGAACTAATTAAGACTTTAGTTTCTTGTGCTGTCCATTACAATTTTTTTTTAAACAAGTACCACTATTATACCAAATTATTGTTATTTCACATACTGTGATAAACTGTTTTTGTGCTCTGAAGATGCGGGATATCTAACCAGCAAACCAGCACATCAACAAACAAGATAATAAATATTATTTTCTTATTTTGTGTTATCATCAGTACTGTGAAAATAACTAACTTGAGTTAACCTGTTCCTTTATACATTTATTTGATGCACGAAGAAGTCTTCTTCGAGGTCTACATTTTTCCACCTACCTAACAGTGATACTTCTACCTGATGTTTTTGTTATGGCCCACTATTAGGCAAAGACAGTACTCCTAATGGAGGATCACGGTCAGCATGAAGTTAAAAATGATTGTCAACTAATCCAGCCCTGGTTAATTTATTAGTACCTGAGATTCATAAAGAATCTTGGTGCAGAATATTGAAAGATATAGGTATGCAGTTTGAAGTTTCCAGAAGCTCACTTTCAGCCTCTTTAAAACCTGAAAAATTTAAACTTTCAGCAACAGTAAGTGTGGACAGCTGACCTTTGCAAAATGCTCACTTCATCCCTAAAACGAAATTCACCATCACCTTCATTTCTGCAAATTTTAAGTCCTTGAGAATCACAATGAAATTAATAAATTAAAAAAATGAGGGAGAGTAGCTTCATGCAGGTAATACTATTCTGTAAGACCTTTAGGTTCTTATTACATCCACCAGTTTCACAAGAAGGCAACTGATCAAACACAGGTAACATACTGCTGTGGTAATTGGTCCAATTCAAACAAATAGTCCATGATCCCATCCTTGTGAAAAAATTAGGTATGATTATTCAATAGATGGCAGAAGCAATAAAAGATGTTATATTAACAATGGCAGATAGTTTAATCAACCTGTATGTGTTAAGTTAGGTTTAGCTACAGGAACAAAATTTCCAACACTTCTATTAGGCAACTCTTTAAACAAAATATAGCTTCATAGAACTGTTTCCTCTAAAGAATTCTCAAAAATACAAATACTCTAAAACTCTCCATATCGCCATAATCAAATGCTTGACTACCTCAATATCACCACGTTGGTGCAGTTAGGCTTAACAATGTTATATATTAAGACCACAGAAACAAATCAGAAATATTCAGATAATAGAAACAAATAAGTAATTGATATTACAACTAAACACAGCGCCTGTAATAATCACACGCACAACAGTATTAGTATATTATTTAATACTATTAATAAATTAATACTACTAAAACCGTTACTATGATCACCAAAAAAATGAGTTACAGAATGTTGATATATATCTCATTGCGCTGTAAGAGGTAAAAGGCAGGTGTAATATGCTTAAAGTTTCAAATTTTTTTTATTTCTTACCTTTTAACAATCATGGAAAACTTAACATGCCACATAGAGAAATCGCTGAAGTTGGATAAAGAGAGAGAAAATTATTTTTATAAATCAACAGTCAAGCATTCCAAATCACACACAAAATTCATGCACAAAAATCTAATCAGCAATCAAAATGGCGTAGCATGCTAGATGAAGGACCGACTAGCACAAAATGGTGTGATATGCTAGATGAAGGACCAACTAGCAGGTGACCACCCAGTAAAAATATTTTGCATCAACGTATGCTGGAAAAAGATACTAGATCCGAAAAAAATGTACTAGATTTTTATTTGCTTTCATTTCACTCTATTTAGGCATTTTATAATACTACTACCTTTTTATCATAGATGAACTCAATGTAAAACCACTAAATTAATACATGTATGACAAATATGAAAAGAAAAAAGTCAAAACTCATTCCACTCTACTCATCTAAATAAATAAAGTCCAAGAGCTGCAGTTGTCAGTCACCATAATCGAAGTCCCGATTGTAACTCTAGCACTTAACATGTATATTAATTTACCATATAATTTTTAGTCTTATTTTAGTATTTAAAATAATGTAACATTAAATTTTCCGTCATTTAATATGCTATTTACATGGATTCTCACTCACAAGAAAAACATTGGAAGTATTTATTCATTATTTTTAGTATTTTTTACTAAATTAAGTAATATGAAATAGTATTTCATATTATCTAATAATCTTCAGAAATAGTATTTCGGGAGGATGAGATCACATGCTGTTTACTGTGCTAATGGAACTGAACTGCAGGAAGTTGACGAGGCAAGGGACTAGGGAGTTATTGTGGACAGAGACTTAAATTTAAAGGGCATATTGCAAAGATTACCAAAACATCACATCAAATTACATGGTTGTTGAAAAAGCAGGGATAAGGAAGTTATTGTTAATAATAATAATATCTGTAGCTGATGAATGTTTCCATTTTTTTTGTGAAAAGGAGTCTATTCATCAAGGGAGTTTGTAGTTGATTTCTTATTTTATTCTTATTTATTGCCACTGCTGAAAATATTGTTTCAGTTGCTGCTGATGAATGAGGGAGACACAGTACAGCTTTAACTAATGTTGTTAAATTAGGAAACATTTGTTCTCCTACAGGATTTTTCATTTCAAAAACTTTATTCCAAAAAAAATCATGAATTCTTGACCTTTTTCTATAGTCTTCAATAGTTGCCATTTTCTATCGAGCTCTTCATAATGCCCTACATATACATTTTCTATGTTCTAAAAACTGATTGTTGTTCGATGGATTTATCTTTTCAATAGGGTCCAAATTACACTGTGCATCAATAAAAGGTGGTTACTCATATTTAAAAAAATCAAAATCAACTAATGCCTTTTTTGTTCCCATATAGGGAGTAGGCGAGGCCGTTTTTTAGCCCTATCTAACTTTTGGAGACTAAGTAGGCAGTTCAATCTCCACTGGTAGCCAATCATAGATAGCTTGCCCAAGACTATCACTAATTAATCAGCACACAGTGAAGAAGGCTGCTAGTAAGTGCCGCCATGTGGTGGTCGTTAATCCTAAAACAATTTTTTTTTAATGTCTGAAAATAGTGTGGGTTCGACGGCCGATTTTCTTGAGTTTCCAGGACGAAAAACCCGAGTTTCCGGGAGAAAAAAACCGCTAGCCCATGCCACAGATAGATTAATTCTGGAAACAGTCGAGAAAAAGCTTAGAAAAAGTTCCTCTAGTCGGCGACTAGATTCGAACGCCTTTCGTCATGCAGTCAAGCAGTGTAGAGTGCAAATGCCACTTCTACTGAGCTACACAGGCTCCATGTTTACTCATATTAAAATATTTCATTTTTCCACTTGTTTTCATTTTTGTAATGATCTTATAACGCATGAGAAGTGTCTGAATAGAGAAGAACATATTTTCATTGGCTAATGCCAGTCAGATGCATATGGGATCTCTGGGGGGAGGCTAGCGAACAGTGAGAGGGGGAGGGTGAAAAGACAAATCCTACTTCTATCACTGAATGTGACATATGGGGAGGTGGGAGAAGCTAAAAATATTAAACTCAGATGTCTAACTCTCATGTTGTTATTATTATTATTCGGAAGGAAGAAAGTACTAAATCTGTTGCTGAACGTACTAGAACACTAAAAATTTATAAAAAGTACTAGATCCAGTATGAGAGTACTACTGGTGGACACCCTGCCAACTAGTAGTACAGGTTTCACTGTTGTACATTGCAGGTTTCAGGGATGTATAGTGCCATCTGGCGATGAATCGTTTGTGGAAAAAATAATAATGATACCTAACAATAATGAAAGCAAAAACGACTGCATTAATTTACCTAAAATTAGAAAGATGGTCATTCAAAGATCAACACCAACTCAAAAACAGACTGCGGTAAAACCTTCTATTAATCAAGGTTTCAGGGTGTTAATTTAGAACATGTTTGTTTGTCACAAATGGAATAATTTTCTATGTTTATTGTCACTCATTATAATTGTGTTCAAATTAAAGCTGGTCGAAAACTGAGAGAAATATTATCCAGTTATTAAATAACTCATTTATTGTTAATTGTCCTGTTGCTTTTTATCATACCGTTAAAAAGTTGGTAAATAATTTCCACCATACCTAAGCTTGTCCAGTTGCTTGAAATGAACTCATGACTACATTCATTATGGATTTATTTTTACCACTGTACTGATAAAATGTGTTTAATCGGGACAGTGTAATTATTCAGTTCATGTTAGAGGTTTAATGGAATATTAACAGCACTGAGAAAGGATTAAAACTAATTTTAATACTTCGAATATTTTGTCTCCGTCACAGAGACATCTTGGGATTACAAAAAAAACTATTACTATAGGTCTTAGGGGAGAATTAGGTTTGTGGATTTTGGGTAACCATATATCCGGGGGGGGGGGGATGAGAAAAGAATGGTTCGAGTTTTTATGTAATGTCAGGAGACCAGGAAGAAACATTTCTGAGTAGGTTTTTAATTTTTTAACTTGAGTTTTAGTGGGATTGGTATGTAGGTAGTGCGATCACGGAGAATAATATTCATTTTCCGATTATGTTCTGAGGCGTTGAGAGAAACAGTGGCATTACCCTTATCAGCTGTGGTGATGACAATACTTTTTTCTCTCTGTAATTTTATATATGGGGGGGGGGCGAGAAAAGAATGGTTTGAGTTTTTATGTAATGTCAGGAGGCCAGGAAGAAACATTTTTAAGTAGGTTTTTTAATTTTTTTACTTGAGTTTTTGTGGGATTGGTATGTAGGTAGTGCGATCATAGAGAATGATATCCTTTTTCTGATTATATTCTGAGGTGTTGAGAACAACAGTGGCATTACCCTTATCAGCTGTGGTGATGACAATACCTTTTTCTTTCTGTAATTTTTTAAAGGCAGAGAGTTGAATGGAAAATAAATTAACTTTAGCAGGTGAAGAACAGGAGAGAATGTTAGCTACATCTAGTCTGATGTTATTCGCTGTTTCTAGAGCTAAGTGACACATTCTGCATTCGATGTTGTACATAATATCCAATACTGGAATTTCAATAGGTGTGACAGCAAAATTGTGTCCAAGGCTTAGGGCACTAACGGCATCTTTGCTAAGTCTTTTAGAAGATAGGTTGACTACTGTATTGAACTGTTGAACTTCGGTAGCAGTTTAGATTTGCAAAGGTTATTGAACTTCTTGATGTGCTTATTTTTTATTTTTCTGGGATTCTTTTTGAGAGGAATCTTCTCAGATGCTAAGAATAGACCAAAGTTCAGGATTGAGTATAATGGAGAGCTATGTCTCTAATGAGAAAATGGCGGCGTTTGTCGTAGTGAGACTGGCGCAAGTTTCCATCATCTGCTCTAGTAATAGAGCCAGACAAGGAGGTTTGTATATCTGGAGGGCTTTCTTAGATTTAAAATTGGTTTTAAGCATAACACAGTTAAGAATAACTCTTCAGCCCCAACATCGTTTTAAAAAGCCAACCGATTTAATAGGCTGGATAAGCGTAGTTTCGACTTACCATATTGTTTTTCTTTGCGTGCTATTTCATCACAATGAATGATCAGAATATTTCCAATATTTCGTTTCCATCACAGAGACATCTTCCGGGATTAAAAAACTTTTTGTAACAACACATGCACACAAATACGTTATAAAGTGAAACTAATGTCCTATCTAGGTAGTGCGCCATCTATGGGCATTTGCAGGTGGCCTGGGATGTAAAGAGGGACCTCTGATAATTAAAGTTTCCCAAATTTTGGGAAGTTTAATGCAACCGTATTTGTTTCAATTAGGTTGATTCCAGAGTGCAGATGCAGATTCAAAGAATAGTCTTTCTTTTTTGAATTTACTCTGGTGGAGCATGGTAGTTTTTTCCAGATCCTGTGGGATGTATCCAAAACATGGTCTGCAAGGCAGACTGACCATAATCGTGTTTGCAGATGTAAGAACTGTGTTCTTCTAACCAGATGGATGCTGACCTGCCTGTTTGTCTGAAGTAGGCAAGTTTACAGGAACAAGGTACTCTATATTCACCAGGCACTGAAAGAGAAGGGAGCTGGTCTTTAGTGGAGCGGATAAGGGTAGGAAGTTCAGTGGTGCTTAAAAGCTGTATGGAGGTTGTACTTTTTTAAAAAAAACCTCTAAATCTCCCCCTTACGTTTTTAATCATATTCTGCAACCAACAGAATATTATGACATTTTCATGATATTAATCTTCTATATTCTTCCCCAAACTCTTTCATTTAGTCAATCTTATGTACACGGTGTGCCCATTAAGTAATGTGACAAGAATTATTATACCAAAATAATGAATTATATTTGGAAATGTCAATAACACAGCTTCAATATAATCTCCCTCCAACTCCACATAATGTTTACATCTCTCATCTGGGGTTGCTCATGAATAGGCACTGCCGAACTGCAGCATCCCCAATTTTTCTCAATATATAAACATATTTATTTATTTATTTCTATTTGCTTATAATATTTAAAATGTTTCTTCCTGTTTCTTCCTTATTTATTTGTATTTGCTTATAATATAAAAATGTTTCTTCCTAGCCTCCTGACATTACAAAAAAACTCAACCCATTCTGTTCTCGTCCCCGCCCCCCGGACATATGGTTTTCCCAAAATCCACAAACCTAATTCTCCCCTAAGGCCTATAGTAGATGCCACCAATGCACTTGCTACAAATTATCAAAGCAGCTAGCTAACTCTTTGACCCCACTCATTGGTCTAACCTAATCTTATGTAAAAAAACTCAACCCATTTTAAAAACTTAATTTAAAATCTTACTTTAAATAATGCAGACATATTGGTCAGCTTTAACATCATCTCATTGTTTACCAATATTCCCCTAATTGACACCTTAACACTCTTAAAAAACGTTTTTCTTTCTGATATCTTAGAGCACTTTTCCTTTGCCATCAACTCTGGTTATTTCTCTTGGAAGAACAAAGTCTAAAGAGATAGAGGGAACTGCCATGCGTTCCCCCACTCTCACCCTCTCTTGCCAATTATTACATGGAAAATTTTGAAAAAAGGGCCATTGACTCTTCCCCTCTAAAACCTTCTATCTGGCTAAGATATGTGGATGATGTGTTCTCTATTTGGCCTCATGGCCCAGACATTAGATTCCTTCCTCAGTCACCTGAATAGTCGATATCAAGGAATGCAGTTTACGATGGAAAAGGAAAATAACAATAATTTACCCTTCCTAGACACCTTAGTAACACGCCTTCCTAATGGTAACCTTTCATTCTCTGTATATAGAAAACCTACTCATACAGGCAGATACATTCACAAACTCTCCCACCACCACCCCTCCCAGCAATATGGCATTATTAAAACTTTGACCAATAGGACCCACAATCATTGTTTGAGTAAAACTGCCCTTTCAACCGAACTCAAACATATACACAGCACCTTCCTTTCCAATGGTTGTAATGACTAAAGAATTAAAAAAATAATTAAGTCCTTCCCCATTCCACGACCATCTCTTCAGAAGGACTTCAGAAATGCTATCACCATTCCTTACATCCATGGTACTTCAGAAAAAATAGCCAGATCATAAAAAAAATACAACCTTCATTCAGCTTTTAAGCCCCACCGTAAACTTCTACCCTTATCCACTCCACTAAAGACCAGCTCGCTCCTCTTTCAGTGCCTAGTGTATATAAAGTATTTTATTCCTGTAAACTTGCCTACTTTGGACAAACAGGCAGGCCAGCATCCATCCAGTTAGAAGAACACAGTTCTTACATCTGCAAACACGATTATGGTCAGTCTGGCCTTGCAGACGATGTTTTGGATACATCCAACAGGATCTCCTGGAAAAAACTACCATGCTCCACCATAGTAAATTCAAAAAAGAAAAACTATTCTTTAAATCTGCATCTGCACTCAACCTAATTTAAACAAATAGTTGCATTAAACTTCCCAAAATTTGGGAAACTTTAATTATCAGAGATCCCACTTTACATCCCAGGCCACCCACAAATACCCCTAGAGGGCACACCACCTAGATAGGACTTTAGTTTCACTTTGTATTGTATTTGTGTTGTTACAAAAAGTTTTTGTAATCCCAGATGTCTCTGTGATGGAGGTGAAATATTGGAAGTATTAAAATTAGTTTTAATCCTTTCTCAGTGCTGTTAATATTCCATTAAAAGACTAACATGAATTCTTCACAGCATTTAAGCCTCAACACACGTAGTGTAATAATTCAGTGTAATAATTAATAACTTTCAGAGTAATTATTCTAGATAACTAGAATATGTCGATCCAGATTTCTGTCACCTTTAACATCTCTAAATCCCCCTTACGTTTTTAATCATATTCTGCAACCAACAGAATATTATGACATTTTCATGATATTAATCTTCTATATTCTTCCCCAAACTCTTTCATTTAGTCAATCTTATGTACACAGGTGTGCCCATTAAGTAATGTGACAAGAATTATTATACCAAAATGAAGAATTATATTTGGAATTGTCAATAACACAGCTTCAATATAATCTCCCTCCAACTCCACATAATGTTTACATCTCTCATCTGGGGCGGCTCATGAATAGCCACTGCCGAACTGCAGCATCCCCAATTTTTCTCAATATATATACATATTTATTTATTTATTTGTATTTGCTTATAATATTTAATTTTATCATCAACAATCCAATACAATTCTCTTATTTTGTATAAAAAATAATAAAAATCCATCTTGTAGCGCTAGGAGGGTGCTAGCAGCACTGTGTTTACCATAGTGTCCTTTGCTAAGTGCGTAAGCTCGACCTCTCATGTAAGGAATCAATTACAAAAGTATTTGGTCAGTTTACATAGCATGCAAATTTTGGATTCTACCACATGCAAATATTCAGGAAGTGTCTGCATAAGTCTGGTAATGAAAGGTGGGTTGTGCTGCATGTTTTGCACTTACTCAATGTCAATATGCCACATTCTGCTGAACTGATGTGTGATGGTAGCTGTCATATTAGTGATCTTTTCAACCATGACATTGCTACCTCCCTCAGCATACCGAAATCCAACAGATTATATCATTTGTACATGGGAAATTGATAGTACTACCACAGCAGGAAAACACCCTGAGAGGTTACCATTGACCAAATGAGATCAATGAGCTGTCTCAGAATGTTCAAGCATCCCGTACATAATCAGCTGACCTCTCAGAAAACTTGGAAATTGCTGCAGGGATATCTATCACCACTAGAGCTGCTGCAAGCAAGCCACACCTCGCAACCCCCTCAATGCCAAACATGTGGATTGGTATCTTTCACTCTCTTCTTGGACTATAGATGATTGGAAAAAAGTTGTGGAGTGAGAAATCCTGCTTCCAAACATTTCACTCTGATCACTGTTTGGTTCTGAAGATTACCCAGGGAGGGGTTCCAGAAGGACTGCATCATTCCAACTGTCAAATTTGGTGGAGAGTCGGCAATGGTATAGGGGTGTTCCAGTTAGATGGGGCCTAGTCCGTTGTCAGACATGCCCAAAACTATGACATCTGGTGGCTACCTAGATGACACTGTGGAAATACTTTAGCAGTGACCCTTGCATGTTATAGCACAACAATTCTCCATGCAATACTGCACTGCTCTCCAAGCCTGGTTTCCACAAGTGAACATTGAAGTGAGGGATTGGGCAGCTCAGCATCAAGACCTCAACCCCATCGAACACCAAATTCGCTCCAGATCATCATCAGTATCGGCAACGGGGTAGCTTTGCATGAGGAACGGTAAGAATATTCCTGTTGTGGAATATTAGAAATTGATTGAAACTATGCCCAAAGGGTAGTTGCTGTCCTTCAGGCCAAAGATGATCCCACTTGGTACTAGAAATGTAACTAAAATGTTTTTTTGTTACCCCAACTATGTGTCCAAATACTTGTCAACATAGTATATAGTGTTCTGCTCTGTGAGCATTACATAGCCAGCAGATAGATGAGATTGAGACTTCCATAGATGGTACAAAGATGTTCAGTGCAGGTAATGTCAATATTTATGCCAATATTTTGCATAATCTACCTAACACGCATACTAAAGGAACATATGTCAGTCTGATATGTGTGATATTGATCCTAATACAGAGAAAAGATGCTATTCCATGTAGGGTCCTCTAGAAGAGATTTTCATTGTTTCCAACTGAGAGACAGTAGGTTTGTCCTACTGAACATAAAAACTTTGAATAGGGGAATTTCAAAAATCACTAGTAACTGTTAGTATTCCTGAAGATGGATAGGATAGGTTGGATGGATGGATGGATGGATAGGCCTTGCAGAGCTGTATACTTGAAAACCATAGCTCAATTTTGAATTTATAAATACACAATGAAGATGAAGCAATGAAAATTGATCTCCACTCCATACAGTACAGGATAGAGTGCAAAAGGGATTTAATTCTATATTTCACTTTCCTAAGTTGACAAAAGCATGCAAGGAATGTGAGCTCCTGTCAAGGATGAGTCCTAAGTTGGCTTCTGTTGCTACTGGAATAACAGTTGATCCTATTCTTATCATAGGATCTATGTGAAGAGTGCATTTTCAGCAGAGGTGTAGTTTTTTCTGCTGAAAACTTGAGCCCATTACCAAGGACACAAGAAAAGATACACTCAATTACTTCCTGAAGTTGTCTTTCAATTAATGTCATGTTACAAGAGTGAGAGTAAATTGTGAAGTCATCAACATATAGAGAATTGCCTATAGCAGGAGAAAACTGTTCAATGTCACACTTAAGACAGCCTTGGAGAATGCCCTCCACTTCATGAGGAGACCAAGATAATGTGCTTCCCACTGAGACTTGGAAGACTAGGCAAAACAGACTGTTCTTAATTACACACAAGGAACTCTGAGACCTAGCTTACAGAGATCTAATACCATACATCCAGTCTGTGTAATAAGCTTTTTTCATGTCAAAGAATAAAATAACTAGATATTCTCATTTCAGGAATGAAACTAATACATGTTTCTAATGAAACCAAATGGTTTCTGCCAAAACTGAACAATGTCTATGAAAGAGTAATTATTTGGACAATAGATCAAGTGTTAACTAATAAATATTTATTAAACCTACTAGTTTCACCAAACTTGAGCTGTTGGCATTTTCAGGGTACAAGCACTTAGGTTAAAAAAACATTACACAAATATGAATAACTGTAAAATTGTAACGATTATAGTTACAAACTAAAATAGCATTGAACGCGAGTGATACACGTATCGCGTGTACATGATTAACTAGTTGTTGCTAAGGAACGTTCTGTAGTTTGCATTGAAGTTCATTTCCTGTGTGTTAAGAGATCTAATTAGGGTATTCCATATCTCTGGGAGTATTAAACCCTGGTTCTTGTTAAGGTTATCAACAGAGCAAGCGACTGTAGCTGCTTGTTTAAACATTCGGGAGTGGTAGTCTTCTTCTATGTAGGGAGAACAGCTTTTATCCCACTTAATGACATGGTTAGTTATAGAAAAATGAGATGACAGGCCTGGTATGTCTTGTCTGTTGTTTTTGACGTAACCAATGTGCTCCTTCTGCCTAATTTCGAGGCTTCTTGATGTCTGCTCGATGTAACTTGAACAACATGAGCATGGAATATTGTAAACTCCAGCATATTTATAGAAAGGATGGTTATCTTTTGGAGATCTTAGTACTTTATGAATTGTTTCTATAGGTTTGAATGTCACTCTTATTTTGTGTAGTTTGAGGAGACCAGCAAGCTTGTTGGAGATGCCACTCACATACGGAATTGCGATAGTTTTGATATATTGAGTATCCTCTCTTTCTCTTTGTGGTAGTTCAGAGAAAAGGATTTTGTTGATGAGTCTTTGTGGGTAGCCGTTCAAGTACAGATTATTAGATATCAGTGTTAACTTGTCTTGAAGGTCCTTGTTATCTGTTGTGATGCAGACAGCTCTTTTCTTTAACATGTGTACTATGCTGCGTTTGTGAATAAGATGGTGAGAGGACTGAAATGTAGGTAGCGACCTGCATTCGTAGGTTTCCTGTAAACTGATAGGTTTATATGGCCATTAATTTGCTTCTTAATTAAGATGTCTAAGAATGGCAGTTGTTTGTCTCTTTCAAGTTCTAGAGTAAATTTAATAGAATGATGAAAGGAGTTGATCCTATTGAGGAAGTCAAGTAGGTCATCCTTATTGTGGTTCCATACAATGAAGTTGTAATCCACATATCTCCACCAAATTGTTGGTTTAGGAATTATTTGAGATAGGATTTTATTTTCGAGGTGTTCCAAAAATAGGTCAGCACAAGAAAGTGAAAGTGGACTGCCCATTGCCAAGCCTGTTAATTGTTGGTAAATCGTATTCTTCCAAGAAAAAGTAGTTTGAATTTAGATAATGATCCTAGAGTGAGGTTATATCTTGTTTAAAAAACTAAAATCCATGCACCCTTTAACTCCAAAACTCTATGGTGTTCCAAAAGTACATAAAGATGGTATTCCTTTACGACCTATTGTGGATGGAATCAACTCGCCTACCTACTCATTGTCCAAACATCTCGCCAAACTCCTACAACAACATATCCATAACTCAGAGAGTTACATCAGAAACTCACAACATTTTGTGGAAAAATTAAAAAACATTACCATATCAAAAAATGATCTTCTAGCTAGCCTAGATGTCACTTCTCTTTTTACAAACGTTCCCATGGTGGAAGTCATCAGCATCCTAGGTACCTTGTTCCCACAAGATATAACCTCACTCTATGATCATTGCCTAAATTCGAACTATTTTTCTTGGAAGAATACGATTTATCAACAATTAACAGGCTTGGCAATGGGCAGTTACTTTCACCTTCTTGTGCTGACCTATTTATGGAACACCTCGAAAATAAAATCCTATCTCAAACAATTCCTAAACCAACAATTTGGTGGAGATAAGTGGATGACAACTTCATTGTATGGAACCACAATAAGGATGACCTACTTGACTTCCTCAATAGGATCAACTCCTTTCATCATTCTATTAAATTTACTCTAGAACTTGAAAGAGACAAACAACTGCCATTCTTAAACATCTTAATTAAGAAGCAAATTAATGGCCATATAAACCTATCAGTTTAACAGGAAACCTACGAATGCAGGTCGCTACCTACATTTCAGCTCCTCTCACCATCTTATTCACAAACGCAGCATAGTACACATGTTAAAGAAAAGAGCTGTTTGCATCACAACAGATAACAAGGACCTTCAAGACAAGTTAACACTGATATCTAATAATCTGTACTTGAACGGCTACCCACAAAGACTCATCAACAAAATCCTTTTCTCTGAACTACCACAAAGAGAAAGAGAGGATACTCAATATATCAAAACTAGCGCAATTCCGTATGTGAGTGGCATCTCCAACACACTCACTTGTCTCCTCAAACCACACAAAATAAGAGTGACATTCAAACCTATAGAAACAATTCATAATAATGTTTTTGGAATGGCAGCTCTTGTTGTCTGGACATTACATTACATATGTCACTGCTTCACTGAAAGATGTCTGACTGACTGCTTCAGCATTAAGTACTGCAAAATTGAAAAAAGGACTCATCAGCCTGGTCCATTTTGCAAATGGACATCCGTGTAGGTGAATGCATTCCCTGTGAAGAGAGTGAAGTCTGGCATTAAAAAATTTGTCAGATACCTCAAAAAAAAGCTAGTCTGAGCAATAGGATGATAATTGTGTGCAGTGTTGGATCCTTTCGTGGTTGTGGGATGACAATGAAAATTGACTTATGCCAAGAAACAGAAAACTCTTCTTCTAAGTATTGTGTTGTATAGCAAGAGAAGATACATAGAAGATGGAAAATGTTTGATCATCTTATTATAGATGTCAGGAAAATCTTTCCTTCCCTAGATGTTCACTTCCAAGTCCCACATGAGAAGTGGAAAAAATGACAGTGGAAACAGACTAAGATCTATTGTAGAATGCAGCCAGGCATATGGAAGAATGCACTGACTATCATCAAGAAAGGAGAGATCACAATAATCAAGCATTCATCCAGTGATATGACCTTGTCCATTTGTGGTGGCACTACCTCACAAAGTGTTGTGTTCATTAAAGTCATCCATGAGCAATTATGGGATGAGGCAGTTGCAATACAAGATTATCAAGTTCGATTTCATATAACTCACAACTGGGCGAGTTATATGAAATATATTGTAATAAGAAATCCCACAGATAAACAAATTGCTACTACTTTCAGATTAGTATGAATCTGGGCATGTTGGAAAGGAGTATGATTATCCATTAGTATAACTACTCTACCATGAGTAGGATCATATATAGTTATGTCCTTACAACTAATTCTTTAAGGTGTCTTCAGACTGTTTTTAACACGTTCGCTGCCAACTACGAGTATACTCGTAGTTTGTATATGAGCTTCACAAGCCAACTACGAGTATACTCGTATGTCGATTTACCGACCTCCTATGCCAAACATGAGTTATCCCTTTGTATAATTACCTTAATTTGGACCCTTGGATTCTGAATAAAGCGGAGAGCATGTCTGGGGGCTTGGTAGAAGAGAAATAATTTCAACTAAAATATAGTATATTGTGTATATGCCTCAGATGCCAACTACGAGTATACTCGTAGTTCGTATATATGAGCTTCACAAGCCAACTACGAGTATACTCGTATGTCGATTACCTACCTCGTATGCCAATCGTGAGTTAATACGTAGTATAACATCGTAATTTGTAAATCAATTTTGAACTCGGCTTTCCTCAATATTTTGTAAAGCATATAAATTGGTTTGTTCTACTAAAATTGTGAGAAAATCTTCAGAAAAGAAAAGTTCAACTAACCTTTTGATACTGAAATTTCCAGTGTCAATTTTAAAACCTGCAGTTTCAACAGACAAATTGTGGGGGCTCTTCTTCTGAATTTTCCCAATAAGTTGATGTTGATGTATTTGGCTGGTTGCTAACTTCATCTTCAAAAGTTTCTTCATCATCGGAGTCGCCGCTAGAGTCGTCTGTAGGATCATCTTCGGAATCGGAACCAAATATTTCATGAAATTCATCATCGCTCATATTAGTATAAGCTTCTACTTCTATATCAGTAAGTTTTATTTTACTGGTCATGGCGAAATTGAAGGTTCTTAGAGACTAGAAACTAAAACTGAACTAGACGCAATAAACACTGGCGTCAGCAAATGTAATATATAGATGGAAGTGATATGAGATTACTCGTAGTTGGCATATGAAACAAAATTCGATCTGATAAGCTGGCTACGAGATTACTCGTAGTGACCTTGAAGATGGGAGTGATATGAGATTACTCGTAGTTGGCGTATGAAACAAAATTCTGTCTGATATGTCGGCTACGAGATTACTCGTAGTGACCTTGAAGACGCGAAAAGCGCTTGGCGTGCAGGAACAAACTACGACTGAGTAGCATGGCAGCGAACGTGTTAAATATGTTTCTTGCAGGCAGAAAGGGAACAGTTTGTTTCTGCAATAAAACCTAACCATCATTGATATTTTGGCAACATCCAATGTAAAATTTATGCACTTGTTTTGTCTTTATAGATTTGTCCAATTTTCCAGAGGTTGAGGGCTATACAATCAATTTTGGGAAGTATGTATTGCCAGTGTCCATCTCTTACTCCGAAAAAAAAAAAGTTCAATACATCATCTGATATGTTAGGAACATTTGAGTTTAGGTCATTTTCAATGGATACAGAAATATCCATTTTTTCCTGTTTTGGTGTCTGTTTGGTTATCTTTCAGTGATACTCTTGCAATAATTTTCTTCACCAGTGGGTTCTCATTGAAAGGTAGCATTTTTGGAGTTGTTTCAGGATTAAGACTAGATCATATAACCAAGGTGCTCCACAGAGAAGCACTTGGAATCACAGTTCGGGTACGATTAAATTATCAGATGGTGGAATAGACAGAATAGGTGTGTTTGAGATGATTTTTGATGTTCTCTTAACCTTCCCAGAATAAGAGAATTTAAGGACAGATGTGGTCATGATGTAGTGTAATTTACTTTTGGCATCCTGATATTTTTTATCTGATGTATTTTGTTTTCATCCTTTCACTGCTGACAAGTCAGGATAATTATCCAAGAGCAGCCTGGATAATTATCCTGATGGCTGACATTTCGCTTTCTTGCAGAAACATGATTTATTATCACATTTTTACTGGCACATTGGATGCAGGTAGTAGACACAACAGGCAGTTTGGGCATACACAGATTCCTTACATTTAAAACACCTCAGGGGATTAAGGATTAAGAACCTAACAGAAAGAATGAGATAACCTAGTTTTACAGACAGGTTTGTGTGTTGAAAGTGAGTTCCTGGTCAAAACCAGGTTACCATCCCTATGTACCAGAATTCAAGTCATACCTATCACTCTGTGATCCTGAAGCTCTGAACATACATTGTATCTACGCATTTGTAACATCAACGCAATCTTATTCTGATATCTCTCCTTTAGAAGAGTTTATTGTTTTATGAGTTGTTACCATATTTGATATTCCTCTCACTGATGTTGTTGACATGATGTATCCAGAATATTACCAGATAATAGTTTCTTAACTGTTTTTGAAGATCCTGCTAGGTCATTCTAAACCCTGTTAAATAAAGAAATTAACATCTTGCTTTTTCATGTGTTGCATGGATGATGAAAAGAAAAATGTGCATAAATTCACACAGGGAGAAGTTGCAAGAAATAAGAAAAGTTTCATAACTATATTATAGTTTATCGCAATCTTTTCTCACTGGTTTAGGACACAAGATACAGAGGATTTGAAAGAGGAAGTGATTGCTATCTAGTTTTGAGAAAGATAAAATTGAATTTCATACAAAAAAGAGTGTTTAAAGAGGTTTTAAAACAAATCAAAGTTGAGCAGCTATCAGAGATAAACTGTAGACCGAAATCCACAAAGATCATTGCAGAAAAAAGTATTTGAAAACACGAACGAAACTTTGGAGATTTAGTGGCAAATCCTATCGTTACTGAAAAATACTTTCCTCCTTGACATCATCTTTTCAATTTTGCTATCCATGCTGGCTACTTCACTTTTAATGATACCTTATATAAACAGATCGCACATACAATCATTGGCTTCACTCTCTCCCCTCCAGCCAATTTTTTATGGAACATTTTGGAACAGCTAAGGCACATTGATGTGTTCCCTATTTAGCCACATGGCACAGACAGATTGAACTCATTCCTCCTCTATCCCAACAGCCAGTATCACCAGAATCTAGTTCACCATAAAAAATAATAAAAGCTACCATTTCCAGACTAATCATGCATCTTTTCTATGATACCCTTTCTCGCTCAGTTTACAGAAAATCCACCCACAGATGTAAATACATACATAATCTTTCCCATGATCCATTTCCCTCCCTACCTCCAACAGTATGGTGTTATCTAAACTCTTGTTAATTAAATCTCCAGCCTGTTCCACCCAGCCTCCATTTCAGCTGAACTCTCCATTATTCACTAGACCTTCCTGTCCAATTATTACAGTGCTTAAAAGATTAACAAATTGGGTTTTTGCCTCCCTTCTCCTCAAATCCCTCTCTCCAGAATATATTAAGTAAAACTATTTCACTGGTGTCCAAAACCTAAGAACAAAGGCTATTTCTGAAGGTTACAACCACAAATTCAGATAAATCAGCTTGTGGAAGTTTGCATAACCAATGATTTCAAGCAAAAAGCAGGTAAACATTCAAATTTTCAAATCTCATGCAAAGGGATGAAGTGTTAGCACTCAACAGGTTAAAAGGCAAAAGGTTGCTGTGAGTAAGTGAATTGTGTTAGAAAGGAAGCTCTTTTTATGAAGGAATAAAGTTGCATTAGACCATCTTGGATGTCTTGTAATGTCTCAAAGACATCACTAGATGTTTCACGTGGGAAGAATTATTGGAAACCTTAAAGGCCAGAGAATTAATGATACTGCCAGTTTGGAATCTCACATAGCATTGTATCCAGGCTCTGGGAAGCGTTTCAAACCAATGAAATGTGTTCCAGATGTTTGCTAAGATATTGCCCTCACTCTCTCTCTCTCACAGAGCATGAAGACAGATTTCTGATTATAACAACAAAATCTAACCAATGCAGTACAGGAGGACAGCTTGCAAGTTGGCCCATTCAAGCTCAGTATGTGATATCGTGACAAACTGAGGTAACATATCTGTGACAGGTTAGCCTATAAGACAGAGGCCTGTAGTCTGTGACCATTTATCCATAGCTCATCATGGAGTATGTTTTCAGTGATGATATACCCATAAATATTGGACAAGACACCAGTGGATTAACATACTCTTTATAAATGATAGTCATTTTAGTGTTTCCTCCAATTCTAGACAACACTTGATCTAGCATGAAAGCGGCACTGCTTAACATCACAAGAATGTTCTTGAAAGAGATAGATATCGTGCTGGTGGGATCATGGTGTGGGGAGGCATTATGCTTAATGGATGCACCGAGCTAAAAGTACTGGAAAAAGGGACTATGAATGGTGAATGATATTACAATGAAGTTCTTCAACATCATATTTGAAAAATGCATTTATGACAATGCCACATCACATCGTACATGAGCAGTGGAGATACTTCTGAAAACCAAGGATATTAATCGAATCAAGTGGATATGCTCACCAGATCTCAATCCCATAGAACACATTTGGGACACAATAGGGAAATGCATTACTGCTCAAAAATTCCTCACCAGAAAGCAAAGCGTTCTACTTGTTCTGAAGGAGAGGGGTCAACCCTTTGCTTCAAGAACTCCTGAATCACTTGATGCTAAGCATGGTACGATGTTGTGAAACTGCATCAGTTTGAGGTGAACATATTCCATACTCAAAATGTCTCTCTGCAGTTTTTTGGAAGCACAGTACATTTATTCCTTAACTATGTCATTAGGAAATTTGTAACTTTTGTCAAAAACCCTGCAATTTAATTTGTTGGAAATGTATAGCATTTTTTGTGTAATACAATTTTATCAGTACATAGGCAATAAATTTATGTCCACATTTTGCTGTGGTCATGTAAATTTTTTCATATAGAGGTAAAAGTGTAGTTTGTAGCTTTTGGACACGGTGTACTATTACCAATATCCAAGGCACCTCAGAAAAAATAGCCAAACTCTGTAAAAAGGGCCTCATGGCTATTGCATCAAAAAAAAATTAGCTAAAATCTTTTTATTCTTGTATAGCGAGTAAGTGAGGCCGTTTTACCCTATCTAACTTTTGGAGCCTGAGGGGGGAGCAGTTCAATCTCCACTGGTAGCCAATCGGAGATAGCTGGCCGAAGATCACTAATATCATGGTGTCTGGTGAAGAGAAGTGACTGACAAGTGCCACCATCTCATGGTCCCTAATACTAACACTATGTCTGCTGTCTGAAAATAGTGTGGGTTCTACAGTCAATTTTTTTGAGTTCACAGGATGAAAACCCCAAATTTCCAAGAGAAAAAAACCTACGTGCCCACGCCAGAGATCGACTAACTTAGGAATTGGTCGAAAAAAGCTTAGTAAAAGTTCCTCTGGTTGGTAACTAGAATCGAACTTATGAGGCACTATCTTCAGTCAATATAGGGCTGTGGAAAGCACATGCTATCTCCACTGAACTACACTGGCCCTATTTTTAAAAAAAAAATCAGCTAATGCCTCTTTATTTCTGTATAGGGAGTAGGCAAGCCCGTTTTACCCTATATAACTTTTGGAGACAGAGGGGGAAGTTCAGTCTTCATCGCAGCTAATCAGAGATAGCCGGCCAAAGACTATCACTAATATCATTGTGTCTGGTGAAGAGAAGCGACTGACAAATGCTGCCATCTCATGGTCTCTAATCCTAACACTATTGTATCAATATTATTGTAACAATATTATATAAAGAGCCTAATCTTAATAAATATGGATATATTAAACTTCCCAAGATTTGGGAAACTTTAATTCTTAGGTCTCTCCAAATAGCTAAGACTAGCCAACAGCATAACTTTAGACTTTTAGTCTAAATTTTAACACTTAGGTACTATAAAATGAATTTTCGAATTTTACAAATTTATTCAAGAAAAATAGTTTTTAAACCCGGGTTTTAAAACCAAGAAATCCTAACTTGCACCTCTTTGCAACATATCATTCATGCATATCTTTTCTGAAATCATTCACACTACCTACATTCATAACTGCTAAAGAAAAGCCATTCAAACACAAAATATTATAACAGAAAAATCTAGCCCTCATCTCTTAAGCCACCATGCCATCATCCTCAACATCCATGGATGCCCTCTTCCCACTATGCATAAAATGTAAAATTCGATCTACTGGTATCCTGTATAACCCTTTTTAGCTAGCATCTGTAGTCCACAAATTCTGAATCTCTCCCAATAATCTATGTTCCAGTCACGATATCACCTTTAACATTCTCCCTTGCATCCTGTCCACTTTATCTGCATCACCTTAGATGACTGGAAGACCAGATCTGTGTACAAGTGCAGATGAGGTTACATTGCACACGTGCAGTACAGAAGCATGACTACTTTATTCTCACATATCAATGTTTGTTCCACCATGGCAACTATCTTTTGTATTGCAATTTCGTTGCATGTTGCAACTTGCAATTTTTACTGTATGGCACTAACTTCATCTTTCTATGCTAAAATTCCATGATCACTAGTGTAATCCTGTCACTATAATACTCCACTAGATATTTCATTATGCTAAAGTGCATAACTTAGCATATACTCAGTGCTTTTTTTCTTGTAATACAAGCGGTGTAGGTACTCATTCTTTATTAGTAGGAAAAAATAAAAGGACATGAAAAGAAAACTAAAAAATATTTAATGATATTTTTAATTCGTAGTATGATAATGTTTTCCTAATACAAAGAAAAATTTAAGTAAATGACAGTCTATTAAGCATAAATTTAATGTACGAATATATAAATTCAGTAAATTGTATACGATAATTTTAATAAAATTTTATATAGCAAATATTAAAAAGTTTATGGTGGAAATATCTTAACAGACAGTCAAAAATGTAAATTTCATTAAACAACTATGCTTATTTTTATGCTAGGTAAACAGAAAAAATTACAAATATTACAATTATATAAATGTACCACATCCATATGTCATTAATCAAGGTACCAGTAAGCTGTACTGTTGCACCAAAAAAAAAAGAAAAACGCACTGCATTTACTTAACACTGAACTCATAGCCATTTTCACATGCCTACAATTCTTATTTATATTATTCTTTAAGTAGTACATGTCAATTGCATTCCTGATTACTTCCTTATTCCTCTTCTCTCCACTGGGAGCATAGGGCCTTGACTATGGATCCCCAACTGACTGTTTTGTGCTTCTCTTTTCATATGTGTCCAGATCTTTTCAATCTTTCTGAGGTCTTCTACTTCACTCCACAGTTCATCTGTGGTCTACCTCTCTTTCCATGCAGATTCCAATCTAATGCTTGTAGGTTTTCTAAGTACATCCCTATCCATCTCCATTTTCTCTGATCAATACCATGCATTATTGGTTTTTGTTTAATTTTGTGCCATAACTATATCGAATATCTTTTTGCCATTTTATTTGTAGAATTTTCTTATACATGTATTCACAAAACTGGAATTTTTTAAATTGCTTTTGTTGTTGTCCATGTTTCTGACATATAGAGTAGTACTGATTTGATATTTGTAATAAATAAACTGATTGTGTTTTAAGCCTATTTGCTTTGATCTCCATATTTCCCTAACATGTTAATATTATGTCCTCTCTGTATCTTAGATTTTATATCTTCCTCTTCTCCCACCTGTTTATTTATTACTGCTTCTAGGTAATTAAAGTTCTCCAGTTCTATCATATTTTAGCTGCAATTTCTGCCTCATTTAGCAGGTTTTCAATAACCTTTGTTATCTTTCTTGCAATTTTTAAAAATCTCTATGTATTTCTTTAAATTTCACTCATACGCTGATGATATTCATATCTTGTATTACTTTTTCGTTTCTTCAATTCGGAGTTTTTGTATGAAGATATCCATTCTTTGTTTTTTTCTTATATACACTCCTCAGTATTTTTCTGCAGCTTCATGGTACATATTTTTGATATCTGTCCATATTATTTCAATGTTTCTGAATTGTTCATAATCATTCTGTCTGGTTTGAGTAAGAACTAAATATCTATTTTTCACCTCTATGGCATATTTTCTTTTAGTGTCCATATGTTTTAGTTAAGATTACACATTCTACTTTTTGCCGATTCCTTTCTTTATGTTCATTAATATTATTGTAATTTCTTCTATTACTAAAAATATTACCTATATAAGCATACATCAGCTCATCTCACTGATCACATTCAAAAGATCTTCTCTATTTTCTTTGCATCTTTATATGATCAAACGATTATACGTTTTTCCATCTGCTGCTCTCTATGTTTTTATATATATTTTTATGAATGCAGATGGATTGTCCTAATAATTCATTAGCCATGAAGAAATCTAGTAACATCTCACCATTTTCATTTATATTTCCTATACCTTCTTTTCCAATTATCATTTCTATATCTGTATGATCATTTCTTATTTTAGCATTTAGAGCCCTAATTAGGCATGTGGTGATGTTTACTGAAGGAAAGAAAAATCAGAACCCCATTGTGGACACAGGAAGTGAAAGAGGAAGTGAAGGAAAAGAAAAAAGCATATTGAAAGTTCCTGGAAATAACTTGTGCTCTTAGAGAATATAGGGACAAATGTAAGAAAGTTAAACACTGAGTAAAATTAACTAAAAAACGTCACAGGAAGACAAGACCTTGGCAAGAACATTGAAACTGAATATCAGCAAGGTGGCAAAATATTCTGCAGGCTATTGAAAAAAAGCTCAGCAATGCAGGTAAGAGTGCTGTAAAAGGAATTAAACATCATAAAGGTGACACGAGAAGCGGAGAAAAAGATACGTGGAGTAATGACTTTGAAAAATTGCTAAATAAAACAAGCATTGACAGCACAGTGGTAAAAAAATCAAAAGACATGCAATCAGGAATACATACCATACTTAAAATAGAAAAAAAGCTATCAAAAGCCTGAAATATGAAAACGCAGCTGCAGTATCTATTCGACCAGAAATGCTGAAGTATGGAAGAATAAAAGTCTTACAGTGGCCCCACTGCATAGTTCAGAAGGCTTGGATAGAGGGAAAATTCCAGATAACTGGAGTAGAGCTCTCATAGTACCCATATATAAAAAGAGAAATAAAATTAAATGAGAATTACAGAGGCATTTCCTTAATAGGCGTTCCTGGTAACATCTATGCAAGTATACTTGAGAAATGATTGAGAAAGATTGTGGAGGGGAAGCTTGGTGAAGAATAAGTGATTTTAACACCAAACATTATTTGTAAGATCAGATTTTCACTTTACGACAAGTAGTTGAGAAATCATTGGAATCTAACAAAGATCTCTGTTTAACTTTTGTAGATCTGGAAAAGGCATATGACAAGGTGCCAAGAGAAAAGCTATTCAAGCTACATTTCTATGGTGTCAATGGGGCATTATATCAAACAACACTTAGTCTATCCTTTCTTTTAAGTTTACATGGTGATCCGAATACATTTTTTGAAAATTATGGAGACAATTACAGTGTTTGAATAAAAACTTTAGTTTAATATAACTAAAATCTACATTCGATGTTTCGACCTTTATGTCAAGGTCATCATCTGGAGCATACAACTATACACAGAAAACAAGCTACACTACAATCAGACTGGTTTGTTAGAGATACTGACCAACTGCTGCAACAATTGTTGGCCTCACCTTTGGTGGGGAAAAAAAATATACATCAACGCTAGAGTCTTATTATTAGTGTTATCTGTAGGTCGTAGAAATACATTGGGCATAACAACAAGTATCTATCTATATACATATATTAACAACATGAATATACTTGTACATTCCAGCCAGTTGGTAAGAAATGGTTTCTAATACTAGTTGAAGATTGGTTAGAGTCCTGACTTATGTTGGATCTTATGTATTAGGTAGGATGAATGTGTGCCATCCAGATCCTTGGAATTTTCATGCCATCTTTGTTGTTGATATTTGGGTGGTATATCAGGATTTCGCAGGATTCCTTAAATTTCCTTTCATACCAAGTTTTTGTGTGGTGTAAAGAGTGGGTGCATTTACATTTGATTTGGTGTAAGGTGTTGAGCGCATGGTCTGAGAGGCCTGCTTCACCATAATGGTTATATTTAATGTGTCTAATGTGTTCTTTCTTGCGTATAGGGATTGTCCGTCCTGTTTCACCAATGTACGGTAAGTTAGAGGTGCAGTGGATGCAACAGACACTAGAATGTGCTAATGGGAGCACAGGATCCTTAGAGGAGTTGAATATGGTTTTGAGTTTAGTGGGTGGTTTAAAGGTAGCATTGAGGTTTCTGTTGATTTTTTCTGATAACCCTTTAATGTATGGGATGGCTATGGTTTTATAGATTCGTTTTTGTTGTTGTTTTATGGAGTATTTTATTAATAGTATTTTTGTTATAGCCATTATTTATGAATGTGTCGGTAATGATTTTTAGTTCATGTTTCGGGGCAAGTTGATTAGAGCAAATTGTTATAGCTTTGTTTTTAAGGGTGTTAATGACTCCATATTTTTGTGATGGGTGGTGGTATGAGTTAGCATGTATGTATTGGCCAGTGGGTGTCGGTTTTCGGTAGACCGTGAAGGATAGACTGCCTGAAGGAAGATGTCTGACTAGTGTGTCTAGGAATGGTAACATATTTTGATTTTCAATTTCGATGGTAAATTGTATGCGTTCGTGTTGTTTGTTCAGGTGGCTAAGGAATGTGTTTAGCGTTTGTCACCCGTGCGGCCAGATCGCGAACACGTCATCAACATATCTAAACCAGACTGTCAGTCATAGCGTGGCGGAATCAAGAGCCCTTTGCTCAAAGGTTTCATGTAGAAGTTAGCGATTGAGGGGGATAGTGGGGAGCCCATGGAGTACCTTAATTTTGTAGGTAAAATTTGTTTTGCCACACAAAGTAACCGGACTGTAGTCCGACCGCACTTCGTGCAGTTTTTTGCCCACGTACTACAGTCCAGTTACTTTGTGTGGCAAAACAAATTTTACTTAATACAAATTTTACAAGTATATTTTGCCACAACCTTGATATTTATTATCTATGTTCTTAGCAGTCTTCCCATGACTTTTATTTAGCTAGTTTTACACAGCATTTAGGTTTGTTACATTTCCCTCTATATTCTCTAAGAGCACAACTGACTTTTTTGCATGAAGTTTTATACTTTCTTCTTTTATTTCTCTGTCTCTAACTTCCTGTGTCCACCATGGAGTTTTCATTTTTCTATTGGGTGTAAAATTTGTTTTGCCACACGAAGTAACTGGACTGTCGTACGTGGGCAAAATACCGCACGAAGTGCGGTCAGACTACAGTGCGGTTACTTCATATGGCAAAACAAATTTTACCTACAAAATGAAGGTACTCCATGGGCTCCGCACTATCCACCCCCCAAATCGCTAACTTCTACATGAAAACCGTTGAGCAAAGGGCTCTTGATTCCGCCAAGCTACGACCGACAGTCTGGCTTAGATATGTTGACGACGTGTTCGCGATCTGGCCGCATAGGCGACAAACGCTAAACACATTCCTTAGCCACCTGAACAAACAACACGAACGCATACAATTTACCATCGAAATCGAAAATCAAAATTTGTTACCATTCCTAGACACACTAGTCAGACATCTTCCTTCAGGCAGTCTATTCTTCACAGTCTACCAAAAACCGACACACACTGGCCAATACATACATGCTAACTCATACCACCACCCATCACAAAAATGTGGAGTCATTAGCACCCTTAAAAACAGAGCTATAACAATTTGCTCTAATCAACTTGCCCTGAAACATGAACTAAAAATCATCAGCGACACATTCATAAATAATGGCTATAACAAAAATACTATTAATAAAATATTCCATAAAACAACAACAAAAACGAATCTATAAAATCATAGCCATCCCATACATTAAAGGATTATCGGAAAAAAACAACAGAAACCTCAATGCCACCTTTAAACCTCACCACATGCCTCTTTGGCTGAATCAATCAATGCTTCAGATTTGCCACTGAACCTCTAAGGTTTGGTACATGTTCTCAAACGCTTTCATTTTTTCTTGAATAATGTTTGTATATTTTAGTCTACAGTTCACATCTGAGAGCTGCTCAACTTTTACTTGCTTGAAAACTTTCTTGCATGTTCTTTTTAATTGAAATTCAATTTTTACAACTCAAGACTACATGGTGGTCACTTCCAATTTAAATTCTCTGTAAACTCTAGTGTCCTGAACAAGTGAGAAAACATCATTATCTACAGTAACAATGTCAATGAGATTTTTGTTAGTGTCTTTTCTCCGTGTGAATTTGTGCACATTTTCATGTTACAAAATAGTGTTAGTGATAAGCAGTCCATGCCATGAGTAGAAATCCAAGAGGTATTTGCCATTATTATTAGCTTTGCTCTTTTCTCTAAATTTTTCCAAAATATTTTTGTATGTCTGACAATCATTTCCTACTCTGCTATTTAGATCACCAACAAGGACCAACTTTTCCATTTTCATTGTGTCAGTTACTATCTCTAAACCTCATAAAATTTCTTCCCTTCTACCTTAGGATTCAATGATCAGGGAATACTTAATGAAAGTGTAACAAAATTACATTTCACTGGTGCAAAATTCACGATATTAATCACACTATCAGAATGCAAAAGGTAAAGCGAAACAACTAATTGTGACAACTAGCAATGTTGAGTTGGTTAAGGGTCAAATCTGTATAACTAAGAGGAGACCTCCATATAGCCTTTAAAAGGAATGCAGAAAACTGATCAGGGTGACCTAATGTCCAATCCTCACCTACTCATGGGTGCACCACGAGAAGGTGAGGAAAACAAATGACTTTACAACATGACAGAATTTCACGCAAGCATAGCCCACTTAAGCAAGGTCCCGATATTTTCGCCAGGGAACCAGGGTGCATAGAGAAAAGTCAGCTAGTGGAACAGATCTTAAAATTACAGAGTTCAATATCAGTACTATCAACATAAGGAGACTGAATGGTAAAGAAATGGAGCTAGCCAAGGAATTGGATAAGTACCAGATAATAGAGGTGACTTAAACAAAAAAGACAAAACTGGTGAGACCTTTCTGAGCAATAAATACAAAATGTTATAATCAGACAATGAAAATCAAGGAAAAGGAGTAGCCATAGTATACAACACTAAATACGAGGTTAATCTTCTTGAGCGGCAGGCAATATCAGGTAGAATGATGAGGAAAAATATCAGAATGGGCAAATGAACAATTAATGTCCATTTCCCCATTCTGAATAATAAGAAATGAACTTATTTGTGCCCTATGGTTCCACAGAAGGTTCTACTAAGGCAGAAGTGGAGGAATTCTTTGAGGATTTAGAGTAAGCAACTGACACAAAGAAAAATGAAGAGTTCGTCCTTATTGGGGATCTAAATAGCAGAGCAGGAAATGATTGTCACACATACAAAAATATTTTGGAAAAATTTGGAGAAAAGAGCAAAGCTAATAATAATGGCAAATACCTGTTGGATTTCTGCTCAGGACATGGACTAGTTCTCACTAACACCAGTGGTAGGCAACCTTTTTAATATGAAGGGTGCAATACCGCAGGCACCATGACACTCGTGGGTGTTGCATTGCCGACTACTGATTTAAATAATTAAACTTCAAATTATGGGGTGCTTAAAGGTCAAAGCTGAATAACTCAGAGGAGACCTCCACATAGCCTTTAAAGTAATGCAGAGAACTGACCAGGGCTTCTAATCTAATGTCCAATCCTTACCTTCTCATGGTGCACCTTGTTGGGTATCTACTTGGATACTGAACGAACGAGAAGGGGCTGGCAATTTGGGATTTAGCTGACCAAATTGTATTCTTATTGGTTAAACCAAAATAAAAAATGATGATACAACATGACAAAATTTAATGCAGGCTGGGGCGATAGAAATATAAGATCTGATAATGTTGGAGTCTTGACAAGTAACAGACTGATTTGGAGGAAAATTGTAGATAGGAAGTTAGTAATGATGTAATTTTTTTCATGTAGTACTATCATATCCTGTACACCCCTTGATGGTACATGGCAGGAACTTGATGATGATGAACTTCAAATTACAATGTATGGTTTTGAAATGTCTTTCTATATAACTTTTTTTTAGAAATAGCCACACTGTTATTGCATAATAAACAAATACATTTGCCATTATGATTGATAAAGCAAGGCACTCGCATCTGATCTGATTTAAGATCAGATGCGATTTAAATACATGCTAATTGTTAGCACATATTCGTTTTGTATTCATTTTTTATTTTTAATGGTATTTTATATTCATTCATATGTGACAAAACTGTTGTAAAAGTGAAGTAAATAAAATAATGTTAAAATTTGAAATCTCATTTTTCTTAAAAACAACTAATCATAGAAATGCCTATGTCATGAGCCCTCCGTAATATTGCACTCTTCATATTAAAAAGGTTGCTTACCTCTGCAAGATGTTCTTTACATTTATGGAAAATACTAAGGAAAGCGGTCTGGAACTTGCTCTACCTTTACTATGAGTTGTCCATAAGGCATTGCTTATGCTTGCAACCACTGAAACTTTTAGTTTCTATATATTTGGCACAAAACTCTTGCAGTTTCTATATTCGGCTATGAAATAATGCTGGATTCAATATTCACTTAATTTGTACTATCATGTATTATATTTGCAGTGTTTTTTTTCTTTGTTTTCTTGCATTTTAGCACATACTAGTACTGAATGTATCTCTCAGATATAAAGCAGTTTATAATTATTTCTCTGAAGGCGTACACTAAAAATTTACCATGCCACCATGGCAGCAGTGAGCACTGTGTTGCCGACCTTTGACTAACACCATGTTCCAACATAAAAATGTGCACAAATTTACATGGAGAGAAGAGACAAGGAATAAGAAAAGTCTCATTGATTATGTTATTGTTGATAGTAATGTTTTCTCTCTGGTGCAGGACACTAGAGTGTACAGAATATGTGAAATTGGAAGGGATCACCTTGTAGTCTTGAGCTGGATAAAATTGAATTTCAATTGAAACGAAGAACATGTAAGAAAGATGTCAGATGTGAACTGTAGACTAAAATACACAAACCTTATTCAAGAAAAAATGAAAAGTGTGGGAACAGGAACCAAACCTTGGAAATTGAGTGGAAAAACCTGAAAAAAACATTGATTCAGCCAGAGAGTCATGTGGTGAAGTTGTCTTCAAGCATAGAAAAATCAAGATTACTGAAGAAAAAATGAAAGAGTTTGAAAACAGGAATCAAACCTTGCCAAGCCTTGAGGAAAGCTCCGATTGATTCAGCTACAGAGGCATGTGGTGAAGTTGTCTGCAAGGGTAGAAAAATTAGAACTCCATGTTGGACACAGGAAGTTAAAGAGGCAGTGAAAGAAATGAAGAAAGCATATCAATTTCAATTGAATTTCAATTGAAAGGAAGAACATGTAAGAAAGATTTCAGATGTGAACTGTAGACTAAAATACACAAACCTTATTCAAGAAAAAATGAAAAGTTTGGGAACAGGAACCAAACTTTGGAAATTGAGTGGAAAAACTCAATTTCCACTCCATGCAAAAAACATTGATTCAGCCAGAGTCATGTGGTGAAGTTGTCTTCAAGGGTAGAAAAATCAGAACTACATGATGGACATAGGAAGTTAAAGTGGCAGTGAAGCTAAAGAAGAAAGCATATCAAACGTTCTTGGCAAATAACAGCACAACAATTACAGACAAATGTAAGAAAGGTAAATACTGTGTAAAACTAGCTAAACAAAAGTCATTTGAAGATGACTCACTCATAAAGAATTATTCGAACACCACAACATAGTCTAAAAATTTCCTTGTCAAACAGACTGCGACATCACCTACACGGGCTCTACAATTAGGTCATTATGGACTAGACTACAAGAGCACTTCAGGGATTGCAATATTCCCATTCCAGAATATCTGAACACGAAAAAACATTGCAACATCAAAAAGAAAAACAAACCACAGAATACAGGGAAGACTGAAATTGCAGCTCACGCCCTTGAACTAAAACACATTCCCCAAATTGACAAAGCCATAATCATTGACAAACAAGAAAACGAAACGATGCTTAGAATATCCGAAACTATTGCCATAAAATGTGATGATAATTCTATCAACATCCACCGCCCCTACCTAATTTCCGAATGTTGGACGTTCCAAAACTTACAAATTAAGCCACGCCTCCAGCCATTTAGCGACAACAAATGCCCAAATTTGGCAGATACATCTTGCAGCCTTGACATAGCCCTACAGCCATTCCCACAAAGTTCCGACGATGGTCAGACGACGACCGAAACGGTCCACACCCCGTAAACCCTTGCCCCAGTTTCCACATAAGGATACCCTTCCCCTTCCTTCCCCACCCCTTCTCCCCACAACAAAATAATATATATTTATATATATGTTATTAATTGTAACCCGGGTTCCCAAACTTATTTCCCGTGTCCCAAGTACATCCCCATGTTCTTTCCCTCTCTTTCCCCCCCTTCCACAAGAGCTTGGATTTAGAAGGCATCTTTAAATTCATACTTTTAATCATACTTTTAACGATTGTATAACCTTCACAAAAGCAAACTACCAAAAAACCATCCTCACATACACCGCGCAAAAAATGCACATATCATTCCTCAAACACTGCCTACATCACAACGTCATGCCAAACTTTGCCACTGTACGTGGTAACCGCTCCATTCCTGGGAACAAAAAAATTTGCTATCGAGCTTCACGTGCACTCATCAAGCAGGCTATACATGACAGATTCAGAAAGAAAAATCAAGCTTATTCTTACATCCACAATACTAAACGTAGACTGAAAACCTTAACGTCCCCTGAAGAGTGGGCAGGCTTCTCTGAAATCACCCAAACACAATTCAACGACTACGCGATGTTAACTGAAGCTCGACACACACAAAAAAATGGTATGCCTTAACAGGCACAAAATATATTACACATACTGTTCCCTATCTTTCTGACACCTCCACTTCACGACCCACACTTGACAACTCCATCAAAAACCTATCACACCACGTTCTCACACCCGACGAGATCATCATCCTAAACAATGGTCTAAACTTCGCGATATAACCTAAATTCGTACCGAAAAAAGACATCATCATCAAAATCCAAGTGAAACTTGAAAATGACCCAAACAGAGACACAATATTCCAAAAGATAAACAACATTATAAATAGCAAAATAATAGTAAAACCCAACATCACTCCCAACTTACAAAGTGCCCTTTTATCTTTAAAAAATAACTCCGATATCATGATCACAAAAGTTGACAAAGGTGACACCGTTGTCATCATCAATAAAACGGATTACCACAACAAAATAATGGCCGTCTTAAATGACCAACACACCTACCAAATAATCCACAATGATCCTACCCCCGACCTCATAAAACAGATAAACAGCACCCTACACACCTTAAAAAGTCAAAACAAAATAGATAAAACCACAATGAGACACACAACCCCCTGCACTACTCGCACCCCCTATATGTTCGGGAACATCAAAACCCACAAAGACAGTTATCCGATACGACCCATAGTCTCCTACAAGAACACCACCACAACACCTTTATCCAAATTTGTTGCCAAACTCATCAAACCACTACTAACAACGTCTATCTGTATGATCAAAAATACAGATGACCTATTCTGGAAATTAAGCAACACTACTCCATCCCAGGATGACATCCTCTCCTCACTAGATGCAACTTCATTATACACCAACGTGGATGTTCCCAAAACTTTAGACATCATACACACACTACTCTCCGAGGACCACACCCTACACACACACACAAAATTAACACCAAATGACATCATTAGTTTGATTAAACTCACAATATCTGCCAATGTCACCGATGTTCAAATTTTCGGTCTCCCAATGGGCCAAAACATCAGTGGACAATTAGCGGCGTTATTCCTGGTACACATTGAATCACTTCTACTCCACCTTTCCCTCCCCCCAGGCATCACCTTCTATGGCAGATACGTAGACGACATTCTATGCATTGGCAAACCCTCACACATCTCCGCCTTACAAACATCCCTCAACGATTTTAGCAACAGACTACAATTCACCATGGAAACAGAACAGAACAAATCCATCAATTTCTTAAATCTTACATTAATCAGAAGCCATAACAGAATTACCATGAAGATATTTCACAAGCCCACACATGTCGGAAACTACCTCCATTTCAATTCATACCACTCATATTCCGTTAAAAAATCTGTCATCCTATCACAATTTATCAATGCTTACAAATTCTCCACCAACAGCAATTTTCTTAACACTGAACTCAAGTATTTAACACAGGTTTTCAAAAATCGAAACTTCCCCATGCATCTAATAAATTACGCGAACTTTAGGGCAAAATGCTGTCTTAACAATAATACAACAAAAGCAGACTTCCCGACACGCATGGTCATCAAATTGCCATACATCCAAAACACATACAAGGCTTACAAATACATTTTCAAAAACACGAACTATAAGCTATAGTTCGTGTTTTTGAAAATGTTTTTGTAAACACGAACCACAAACCATAAATTAGGAACTCTCCTAAAACCTACTAAATCTCTCACTCATAAAGAATTATTCGAACACCACAACGTAGTCTACAAATTTCCTTGTCAAAAAGACTGTGATGTCACCGACATGGGCTCTACAATTAGGTCATTATGGACTAGACTACAAGAGCACTTCAGGGATTGCAATATTCCCATTCCAGAATATCTGAACACGAAAAAACATCGCAACATCAAAAAGAAAAACAAACCACAGAATACAGGGAAGACTGAAATTGCAGCTCACGCCCTTGAACTAAAACACATTCCCCAAATTGACAAAGCCATAATCATTGACAAACAAGAAAACGAAACGATGCTTAGAATATCCGAAACTATTGCCATAAAATGTGATGATAATTCTATCAACATCCACCGCCCCTACCTAATTTCCGAATGTTGGACGTTCCAAAACTTACAAATTAAGCCATGCCTCCGGCAATTTAGCGACAACAAATGCCCAAATTTGGCAGATACATCTTGCAGCCTTGACATAGCCCTACAGTCATTCCCACAAAGTTCCGACGATGGTCAGACGATGACCGAAACGGTCCACACCCCGTAAACCCTTGCCCCTGTTTCCACATAAGGATACCCTTCCCCTTCCTTCCCCACCCCTTCTCCCCACAACAAAATAATATATATTTATATATATGTTATTAATTGTAACCCGGGTTCCCAAACTTATTTCCCGTGTCCCAAGTACATCCCCATGTTCTTTCCCTCTCTTTCCCCCCCCTTCCATAAGAGCTTGGATTTAGAAGGCATCTTTAAATCAAAATCAAGGTATGTACATAATTTTTCAACATTTTTTTATTCTGCCATAATTGCCTTCTACACTCGCCCGTAATGTCTTAAATTATATATATATACCCCTTTTGAGTTATGTTAGCCAATGTATTAAATATAAGGGACACTCCTAAACAAAAACAGGCTAAAATATAGCCGTTAATTATATTAATAGTGTTTTAGAGGAGTAGCATGGGAATTTCCCAGAAATGATACTTAATCGTCATTTGAAGACTTTGGTAAGAACATAGAAAATAAATATCAACAAAGTGGGAAGATATTCTGGAAGTTGTTGAAGAAGCTCAAATATGGAGGAAAGTGCTGTGAAAGGATTTGAGATGATAAAGGTGACACGCAAACTGGAGTAAAAGATATTCTTGAAGTATTAAGTACTTGAAAAAAATTGCTAAAGAAACAGTCACTGACAGCACAGTGGTAAAAAATACTGACCAGGTATGTAATCAGGAATACATATACATACGTGAAGTAGAAAAAGCCATCAAAAGCCTGAAATGTGGAAAGGCAGCTGGAGCAGATTATATTTGACCACAAATGCTTAAATATGGAGTTAAAAAAGGTGTTACAATGGATGCACTGCATAGTTCAGAAAATCTGGACAGAGGGACAAATTCCAGATGACTGCAATAGAGCTCTCATAGTACCCATATATAAAAACGGTAATACAACTAAATATGAGAATTACAGAGGTATTTCTATACTGAGTGCTCCTGGTAAGATTTATGCCAGTATACTTGAAATACAGCTGAGAAGGATTGCGAAAGATAAGCTTGGTAAATAACAAGCTGGATTCAGGGCAAATAGAGGCTGTCAAGATCACATTTTCACTTTACGACAAATAGTTGAGAAGTAATGGGAATATAACAAAGATCTATATTTAAGTTTTGTATATCTGGAAAAAGCATATGAGAAGGTGCCAAGAGAGAAGCTATTCAAAACGCTGCAGTTGTATGGTGTCAGTGGGACACTATATCAAGCAATACTTAGTCTTTATTTGAGTTGTAAGTCAACAGTCAGAACTGAAAGAAGTACAGGAAAATCATTTAATGTTAAATCTGGTGTCAGACAATGATGTACATTATCCCCCTCTGTTATTCATTATCTATACGGATCATATTATGAAGGAAAGTAGTGGTTGCTGTTGTTCTTGTCTTGCCCTTTGAAGAGTCTTAGATATTTCCATGTGCTCCTTGAACTGCTTTCGCTATGTCGATGATTTTGTTCGTATAAAGCTGTACAAAGGAAAGTGGTATTAAACCTGATATCAAAATTGGAGATGTTAATGTCAGTTCTTTGCTTTATGCAGATGATGTTATACTTTTAAATAAATCCACTGCATGTCTACAAGATTCCCTGACTAAATTGAATAACTGTCATAATAAATATGGTATGACGGTCAGCAATAACAAGACAAAGACAATGAAAATAGGCAGATTTGTTGAAAACGTAAACTGCGTTTTGAACGGAGAACCTGTGGAACAAGTAAAACATTTCAGCTACTTAGGCATGATTTTTAGTGAAGACGGTAAATTAAATATGGAAATAGACAACAGAATCAACAAAGCTGGTAGGGTAGGAAGTTAACTTAATAAATTTATATGGAATAGGATAGAAATTAGCCAAAACACTAAATTAGCTGTATACAAGACAGTGTTCAAACCAATTTTAACTCATGGATCTAAGAGCTGGGTGAGAAGTAAAGCACTCGACCAAAGACTAGAGATCACAGATATGAGAGTCCAAAGAAAGATGAAGGGCATGAACAGATGGCATCAATGGCAATATCATATTAAAAATGAGGAAATTAGAAAAGAACTTGACATTGTTCTTTCCTAATTGGAATGCCTTGCCAGAGTGTGGTCTGGCAAGAGATCTGCAGAGAATTTGAATGTATTTAACATGTTTGCTGCCACGCTACTTTGGCATAGTCTGTTCCTGTACGCCAAGCAATTTCACTTCTTCAAGGTCAGTACGGTAATCTCGTTGCCAGCGGTAAGCATCATACGAATATGCTCGTAGCTGGCTTGTGTGGCTGGTTTACCAACTACGAGTATACTCGTAGTTGGCAGCGAACGTGTTAAGGCACAGTATGATGAGCTGTGTATGAAAAAGTGACCTCCTAGATGAGTCTGACTCAATGGGTGTTTGGATATTAATAATAATAAAATACTATGTCACAATTTTATAGATATGCAGAAGGCATCAATTAAGTATGGCATGAAGTATTGTGGAGTATGGTATAGATAAAACAATAGTATGCCTAATTAAAACTCTTGATCATTCATCAGAAATGTTAATAGAAATCAATGGCAACTATAGCAAGTCTTTCAAAATGGAAAGAGGTGTGCATCAAGGCTACATATTTTCACCGATGCATTTTAGCCTAGCTTTTAATTTTTCAGGAAATTAATGAGTATACTAGAATATTAATTATCAAAAACTAATTAATACCCTCTTTTATTTTAGGAATGTTACATTGCTATCGTTTCAGATTCACAAAAATCATTTATATGTGCATGCAGGCACTAACACTGAGTAAATGAGGCTGAATAAAGGCAACAGTGGTCTGGTCTAGAGTCCTAAATGGTGCCCCCTAGTGGACTAAATTTGGTTGTCTTGGCCATTAGGCTGACAATCTTAAAATATATGCTCCCCAAATTTGGGGAAGTCTCATGCACCCAAATTTGTTGAGATTTGGAACACATTTCAGAGCTGAGGAAGATTCATGAATAGCTTTTCATACATGTATTTCCTGTGGTGTATGAAGTGGCCATCTTCCAGTGAATCCTGTGGTGGTGTTGAAAGCATGGTTAGCAAGTCCTGAGTGGCTGTATTGGTGGAACCAGATGTAGTACTTGTGTTCAGATATCCTAATATTGGCTGTATTGCAACTGCAAGGGACTTGGTATACTCTTGGTAGTTCAAGGGAATGTAGCTGGTCTTTGGTGGAGTAAATAAGAGATGCCAATTTCTTATGTGGTTTCTGGTTGTAATAGGATTTTTTGTTAATTTTTCAGATGTACCCAAATATATGGAACTGTGATAGATTTCAAGAAATCTCTGATTTGAAGAGGAAGAGGTGGGAGTGGTTGTGGTTACATGGTTTTAATATTTTTTGGATTTTTGTTTTTTGGAAGGGGGGGGGGGTTGTAGCCATTGGCTACAAAAGTATTAAGGATATAAGTTCAGTAGTTAGGGCCCTATTATCTGAACAGATTAATTTTGCCCTATCATATAGGGTTCTTTATAATCTCATGTTGTCAGGAGGGGAGGTGACTGCTGGTGAATGTATCTACCTCTATGTGTAGGTTTTCTGTAAATGGAGAATGCCAGGGATCCATCAGGCTGGTGTGTAATCAGAGTATCTAAGAATGAGAGACTATTGTTTTTTTTTCCAAGGTAAACCTGGATCCTGGGGTATTGATTGTTTAGGTGAAGAAACTGTGGGGTGTAACCAGGACATGCAGTCAAATGTAGAACATATCACTCATGTAGTGTAAACAGACAGTAGGTTTATGTGGGACAGAGTTTAAGGCTTTTTCTTCAGAGGTCTCCATAAAGAAGTTGGCCAGGGGTAGAGATCCCATGGCAGTCCATTTGTTTGTAGAATTTTCCTTGCCAAATGAAATAGCCTAAATTAATGAAATGAAATAGGGCTGAGATATCGGGAGGAAATATGGCTTGGATGATGAAGTCTAAGATATCTTTGAGTGGGACACTGGTAAATAAAGAGGAGACATCAAAACTGACCATCATGTCGGTGTGTTGGAGTGGGAGATTTTCTATACTGGCTTTAAAGTGGACTGAGTTTTTTCTTGTGTGAAGGTGTGTTGCCATATACTGTGTGAGCACTTTGGTTAAATATTTTGCTAATTTTGTATGTGGGTGAATCAATGCCATCCACAGTGGAACGTAATGACAGATTTTGTTTATGGATTTTTGGTTTATATATATCTGGGGTGGAGAGTGGTTCTAGATTTATAACGTTTAAGTCTGTAACTTCCACAGGCCAAGAGGTAACCATTTTAAGGAGCATTTTGATTTGTGGGCTCGTGGGATCATAGTCTATAGGGAGGTAGGAAGAACAATCTAGAAGTAAAGAGGCAAGCTTACCTGAGAAATCCGATTGGTTTAAAACCACTGTGGAATTTTCTTTATCTGGTTTAGTGATTATTATTCTGTTGTTGCTTTTAATCTCTTGCAGACCTTCAAATTCTTTTTGGATAGGTTGCTCTTTGGTGGTTTAGCTTGGATGAGAATGCTGGTTACATCCAGCATGCTGGTGGCAATATGGTTGGGAATGCTGCATATACCTCAATCTATTTGTATCATTATTTCCTCTGCAGGAATTTTCTTAGGTGCAATTGCAAAGTTACAGCCACATAAGAGTGTGCTAATTGCTTCAGGAAGAGAGGCTTATTACAGTGTTCAGAGTAGTTGAGGTTTGGAAGCTGAGTTATTTTGTAGACTTTCAAATTCCTTAATGTGCCGACATTGTATTCTTTGAAATTCTCTGTCCTCTGAAGCATTCAAGATGTCGAAAACTATCATCCAAATGTCAATCTAATTGTTTGCTGATGATGCAAAACTGGAGAGCACAATAACTAATAAAATTGATGCAGATATCCAACAGGATGATTTAAATATATTGTGATTGCAGGTGAAGGAAAATGATCATTTTAATGTTGCAAAATGTAAGGTTATACACTTTGATTGAAAATTACATACTGTGTATCATCATCACACTGATGGTACTGAATTGCAGAAAATTAATGAGACCAGGGTAAGACCTGAGGGTAATGGTTGACAGTGAGTCGAAGTTCAGAGAGCAAGCACAGTGCAAGATTTGGCAAAATGGCTGAAAGGATTATTGGGATGTTGAAGAACACACTAACAAGTAAAGATAGAGAGGTTATTGTCCTTAATTATAAGATTATGGTTCATCTGCATCGTGATTACTGTGTACAGATACGGTCATCCGAGTTTCTTGGGGATCACAAGGTGATGGAGAGGATTCAGAGACAAGTGACTTATCTTGTGACAGGTGTGTGTGGAATGCTCTATACAAGGATAGGCTGGAAGTGTGTAGGTTGCAAAGTTTAGATGACAAGCAGAAAAAAAGGGGACAGGATAGAAATTTATAAGTTAATAAAGGGATTCTATAAGATTAACACAAAAGAAATTTTTCAACACATGATGAACAGAGAGAGGTAGAAGTCACCCCTGCAGTTTGTGTGTGTGGACTCAATTTTTTGCTTGGAAAGTGGTCACTGAGTGGAATGGTTTACCATAATCAGTTGTGAGTGCCCTAACAGTGAATGAGTTTAAGGAGAGGTATGACAGGTACTGTGTGTATAATGGTTAGTGTCAGTCTCCCATGATGTCTTCTGACTCCATGGAGACACCCATGTAATAATAATAATAGTACTAAGAATAAGATATGGCATTTTCTTTTTCATTGAGTGACTGATATTTTCAGAACCAAATGCTACTGAAATTTTTCTTTCTTTTTTTGAAAGAAAGAACACAAAATTATTTTCTCGCTATTTTTGCCAACTGAACATAAAAATATATACTTCATCTGGCATAAATAAGCAAAACCAACCCATTTATATAATGCCTAATATTTTTAAAAGTAAATTATAGAAAAGGCCATAAGAAAAACCTGAAATTGGAAAGGTGTATGGAGTAAATGGTAATTGACCAGAAATGCTCAAATATTGAGGTAGAAAATTTTACAGAAGTTGGAGTGAATATTTCAAGGGCCTGACCACAAGTTCAAACTGAAGGTGATTGAAGTAGGGATCTCATAGTATCCAATTATAAAAAGAGAAATAAAACTGATCACAAGAAGTACAGAGGAATTTCTCTACTGCATTTCCTGGGTAAAATAAGCATATTTGAGAAGAGGCTAGAAAAAAAGTGTGAAAGAAAAACCTGGAGAACAAACTGAGCTCAGGCCAAATAGTTATTGGATCAGATTTTGATTTTAAGACACACAGAAAATCTTAGAAAAATAACAAGAAACTACAATTTGTAAAGATCCCTGTTAAATTCAGGGATTTCTCATTACACCTGGAAAAGATATCTGATAAGGTATCAAGAAGAAAGCTTTGAAATGGTACAATTCCGTGCAGTAAACAGAACATTTTATCAAGCAATACAGTCAACGAGATCTAAGTTAGCAGATAGAATATAAGGAGGCAGGAAGTGATGGTTTGATATGAAATCAGATGCGAAACATGGTGCATGCTATTATTTTGCAGTGAATATGGCATTAGGCTTGATATCAAAATAAGATATCAATACTGACATCTCTAATATTATGAAGAGGAATAACAGACTAATTTGGAGAGAAACTGTTGAAAAAAAGAATGTAACCTTTTCATATAGTACATACTATTATTGTATCCAGCATACTTGTTGATTAAGAGAGAGAGAGAGAGAGAGAGTGTGTGTTTCTTCTTGATCATGTACACACACACACAATACCTTTTATATATATATATATATATATATATATATATGACCAGTACTATTAACTCGGGGTTGGGATGTGTTCATTTTTAATATTAACTGACTTAAAACCCGAGAATTATAACAAAATGAGATTTATTTGAAAACATAACATGTTTCGTCGAAATGACTTCATCAGGCGTTAAGAACATACAAAGATATTAAAAGACACTGAAAATAACATTGAGACACTCTAAAGCTATACAATTATAAAGTTATAATATTCGACTGTGAATTACAGTTATTATGAAATTGAGCTATAGTCCGTGTTAAAGTTCTATTGTTGTACACTTGTGCGTGTGTGGAACCACGCGATCTCCAGTATCTGATAGTAGAGCTGAAAGAGTCAGGCAAATTATATCTGAGATTATTGTTCATATGGAGCGGGTCCAAGGTGATTTCTTTTGACTCCACAATGCGGCGTTCCACCTCATCATGGCAAATGTGTAGGTATGAAGTCGATGTCCAATTTATCTCATGTTGGCGGCTTTCGTTGTTCGTGTTTATTGAAAACAGGACATGGCCTGACAGAGCAGTTGCTCTGGTTCTCTTATAAGCAATGTCTCTCTGGTGCTCCTCGAGATGTAGTAGGATAGATTAACACACACACACACATGTGTGTGTGTGTGTGTTTCTCGTGCTCTGATTCAATTTCCATTGTAAATTTGTTGTCTATTTGTGAAAAGTCATATCCTTTGTTGCTGTTATTCTTATTTGCTTTCAGATGGATCTTTAAATTAGAGATTAATAATTGATGGTCTGATCCACAATCTGCTCCTGGCAATGTTTTGGTGTTATTGATTAATGTCCTCCAACTTCTGTCAATTAAAATGTAGTCAATTTGATTCTTACATAGATTTAAATAGATTCAAAAAAAGAATGGTAGTTCATGGATTACAAAAGAAACCCTAGAACTAATTGAAAAAAGGAAACAAATTAAAATAACAAATTGGGAAAACCCAAATTACCTGAACCTGAATAAAGTTATTAAGAAATCTTGTCAAAAAGATAAAAATAGCTATATCGAAAACATCTGTAAAGAAATAGAGAGAGACACTCCAACTCTAATAAAACAGCAGATTTATTCAAGAAGGTTAAGGATATAACCAAAAAAATAAACCAAAAATTAATATGATTGCAGAGGAAAATGGCATAGATCTTAAATGACACTAATGACACAGCCAGAAGATGGAAAGAGTATTGCGCCGAGCTTTACAAGGATCTAGCTATTCAACAAGAAGATGAAGGAGCTATGGAAACAGAACCGGAGATCCTCATAAGTGAAGTAGAACAAGCAATCAAAAAATTAAGGAAAAACAAAGGCCCAAGTCCTGATTCAATACTAGCTGAAATGTTGAAAAACCTTGGAGAGAGAATGCAGTCAACTGGATACCCGATTTATGTAACAAAATCTGGAAGATGGCCGAATGACTGGACCAATTCCACCGTTATTCCAATCTACAAAAACGGCAATCACAACAACTGTGAAAACTACTGTACCATTGCCCTTTTCTCACATACCAGCAAGATTGAGGAGAGATTACAAAGTTTTGTAGACCATCAGATCTCAGAAGAACAAGTAGGATTCATCAGACAAATAATTGAAAAAGCAAGGGAATTCAATTCAACTTAAGCCTTTATCTATGCTTTATAGATTACTCCAAGGCCTTTGACTACATGAGGTGGGATATCTTATGGGATATCATGCAAGAATTAGGAATATCAAACCATCTAATAACTCTCATAAAGAACTTTTATCAAGGAAATCAAGCAACAGTAAGAACTGAAAACTCACTGTCCCCTGCATTCCAATTTGAAAAAGGATCAAGACAAGGATGCATACTCTCACCATTACTATTCAACCTTTACAGTGAAACTATAATGAAAAGATCTCTAGAAAAGTGGAATGGAGGCATTAAATTAGGTGGCCGAACAATCACTAACATACAATATGCAGATGACACAGTGATAATAGAAACAAGAGAACAGGAATTCAAATGGGAAAGCCTAAACTACGGTTTAAGAATAAATCAGGATAAAACGAAAATAATGATTTTAAACAACGCAGAAGAAATAGATGTAGGAGGAATTGAAATAGTCGACCATTTCAACTACCTTCGAGTGATGATAAAAAAAAATGGATGTAAAAAAGAGATAAGAAGAAGAATAGCACTAGGTAAAGAAGCAATGAGTGACTTAACCAAGATCTGGAAAGAGAGGCACATCTCCAAAAAGAAAAAAATTAAGCTTTAGAAACCTTAGTTTTTCGATCTTTCTCTATGCTTCTGAGTCTTGGACTATGACAAAAGATAACAGAAGAAGAATTGGGGCATTCGAGCTCTGGTGCAGAGAAGATTGTTAAGAGTGTCTTGGACAGAAAATAGAACAATCAAAAATATTCCAGAACTGAATATCCACACAAGATTGATAAACATAATCGAAAGGGAATACTGCAATATTTTGGACACATATGCAGAAGGGAACTGCCTAGAAAAAAAGTAATCATCCAAGGTAAACCGTGTGAGAAAAGAAAAAGAGGAAAACCCCCAAAACGGTGGATTGACCAAATAGCAAGAATCACTGAACGTAAACTAGAACAAGCAATAAGAGAGGCACAGGAGAGGAAGAAATGGTGAAGCATCATCAGGAAGGTCACAAATCCTCTGACATGAAGAGATACGAGAGAGAGAGAGAGAGAGAGAGAGAGAGAGAGATTATTAAATTAAAGGTTTACTCAGTTTGATAACATATTAAAATTTATTTAATGACTAAAAACTTAGGTTTTGAGTAAAAAACTTTATTAATACACACGACTGGTTTCGTCTGAGAACAGACTTCATCAGGTGTAAGCAAAAAGGACATAAAAAATATCAGAGAAACCATACAAATACTGTATTTCTACACAGCAGAACAAATAAAACAGAGGCTAACATTTAAATGGAAGAAAGAACTCTGGCTGTGGTAATGTGGCCATGCATGTGCATAAGGGCTCAAGATCTCCAGTGCTGAATGGAAGAGCTGTTATAGAGAAAATATCCTTTTAAGACCAATAGTCAAGGGTATCGATTCACCTACCTACAACTTATCAAAATACCTTGCATCCTCTCTAAAATGCTTTACAAAAAAATCTTACTTCATTAAAGACACTTTATTTCCAAGATTTTTACTTCAAATTTTTTAACTAGGATATCATGGCAAGCTTTGACATTGTGTCCCTTTTTACAAATGTCCCTATTGATGAGGTTCTTGCTCTTGTAAAGGACAAGGTTTCAAAAAAAGATCTTTGCACTACTATCGCACTGTGTCAAATCAGGATTTTTTAAATTCAAAAACTCTATTTATAAACAGAACTCTGGTTTAGCAATGGGAAGTCCATTATCTCAAGTCCTACAAAACATCTATCTTGAAAACTCCGAAGAAAAATTCCACTACACATAGATGATGTATTCTTGATTTAGCCACATGGACTAGATAACCTCAAAATATTTCAAAATTATTTGAACAATATTCATCCAAATATTAAATTAACATATCAGCTAGAAGTGGATGGTTCTCTATCCTTCTTGGATATTCTACTAATCAAGTCAGCTGAACATATTAAATTCTCCATTTTTAGGTAGTCAACGCATACAGATAGGTACGTTCAAGCTGACTCATACCATTATGCACTACAGAAGTTTGGCATCATCTCAACTCTTGGTCACCGAGAGTTGATGGATACTCTAGGAGTACTATAAATAGAACTGTTTAACCGTCATCATCAATGACACAATGAAGATACAACTAATTCCAAATTCTGCATTTCCTTACCCTATATTAGCTCTCTATCCCCAGTTTTAGCAAAAATTTTAAGGAAATACAATATCAAGACTTTTTTCACTACTTTACCAAAACTCCAATCAACCTTAAGTGGTCCAAAGGATAGACATAATAATCTCCAATATCCTGGTGTATACAGTCCTCTGTAATTGCAGCAAACCGTACTATGATCAAATGGAAAAATCCATCAAACGCCATCTAGAAGAGCATAAAAGAGACATTTCCTATAACAGAACTCGGGCCAGCACCTTGTCTAACCATGTATTATTTTTGGCAAACTCTAATGAAGGCCTACATTAAATACGCTGGGATTTAACTACCAACGTTCACAGTTCTTATGACGAATTAGAGAGACGAATTCTAGAATCTAAGGAAATCGTTCTTAATCCCATCCATATCAATAGCAACCTGAGCCACAGTTTGCCATTCAATACTGGAGATCATGAGATGCACGTATGGCCATACTGCCACAGCCAGAGTTCTTTCTTTCTTCCAATTAAACGTTAACCTCTGTTGTTTTATACATTCTGCTGTGTCGAAATCCAGTATTCGTATGGTTTCTCTGATTTTTTTTTTATCCTTTTCGCTTACATCTGATGAAGTTTGTTCTCAGAAAAAACTAGTCATGTGTATTAATAAAGTTTTTTACTCAAAACCTCGGTTTTTAGTCATTAAATAAATTTTAGTGTGTGTGTGTGTGTGTGTGTGTGTGTGTGCGTGCGCTTCTACCCTTTCAAAATAGGTTAGGACATGACACATGTCTATAGTCTCACAGCCATTAATTGTGGTAAGGAAAAAGCAAAGGAATTTTTCAAGAAAGCAACATGGGAAGCTGACATTTTATATACACACACACACACACAAATTTTGTTCATTTCAAACCTAAACAGCAGAGCAGTAATGAGTGCCAGATGCATCATACACAATAAATGCCTCTCATGTAACAGTTACCAGAAGTGACCATTCCCACCCCTCTCTTATTTAATGTTTATTTCTTCAGAATAAACCTCCAGTATTTTCTTTCTAAATTCCATTACTTCTCTCCTAATTAGCCATAAACAGTTCAGACATATCCTATTACTAGATAAAATCTATTGCTGATGACTAGCTTGTGAACTTGCAACCACTTGCTCATTATACACACATTTTACAGTAACTACAAACACACATACATGGTTATATAAAAGCTATCAAAATTGTGCTTTGTGAGTTTGTTTGTAAGAATTAAAAAGAGAAAAGGATCCTATGCATGTTGTATTTGTAAATGTTGAAGAATGTAATCATAGGACACACTATACAGGATGAAGCTATTTCAGAAGATGGAATGAACACAGGAGTATTTATTGTGGTAGACTAATTTCGGCTGTAAATAGATGCTGATTAGACATTATTCCCATTCTTACAGATATCGAAAAAATTGGAAGAATAAGTGGTTATTTCAAAATATTATTTGGTGAAAAAAAAGTATGTATATATGTAAGTTTGGGAAACATTTGCTATATGATGTAAATAGTTCATTACACAGTGCAGCACATTAGCCAGTAATTCATTTCAAATTGCTGACTTCAAACTTGGATATTATTATTATTATTATTATTATTATTATTATTCAGGTCTCCAAGGAGTCAAAAGACTCATCGAGGGGAGGACCCCCACCCGAGAAACACAAAGTCTATCATACCACTCTTTAAACTCACTGGCCGTTCTCGCTCCCACCACTCCATCAGGCAATGCATTCCACGGCTCAACCACCCTCCACACAAAGAAACCACTCCTTACCCTCTTGCTCACAGTTTCCTTTCGTAACTTCCAGGGATGGCCCCTTGTCATCACTCCTTCCCGCTGTTCAACCAAGCAAAAGAGCTCCCCAGTGTCAACCCTGTAACCACCTCTCAACAGTTTAAAAGTCTCAATCATATCACCTCTCCTTCTTCTATCCACCAAACTCTGCAGTCCACATTCTCTCAGCCGATCCTCATAACTATCCTTGTACAGTCTTGAAACCATCTTTGTCATCCGTCTTTATATCCTTTCCACAGTTAATTTATCCCCTTCAAATCCTGGGGACCAAATTTGAGAACAATAGTACAAGTGTGGTCTGATCAGAGACTTATACAACAGAATGATAACCCTCTTATCTCTGCAGGTCAGTGTCATTCTCATAATAGCAGCAATCCTCTGTGTTACCTTCACCACCTTTGCAATTTGTCCCCTAAACTACAGGTTTCTATCAATCACCAAGCCCAGATCTCTTGTCTCCCCTACTTCCTCCAGTATAACTCCTCCCATAGAGTATGCAGCATCCCATCGATGTTTCCCAAACCTCAAGACATTTTGCTGCATTAAACTGACATCCCCATTCGTTTACCCATCTATCTAGCTTATTTCAATCCTCTTGCAGGGCTACCACATCTGCACTATTACTAATAATCCTTCCCAGCTTCGCATCATCCGCAAACAACTGAATATCCCCCATGCAATCCACTGGCTATGTCATTGATATAAAGGTTAAACAATATAGGTCCCAGTACTGAGCCCTGTGGGACCCCACTTGTAACCCTCTGCCTACTGGAAACTGCTCCACCATACACAACTCTCTGACACCTATCAGACATCCAATCCTGAATCCAGTTGACCAATCTGACATCCAGACCCATGTGTGTTGCAACTTAAATATCAGCTTATCATGTGGCACCCTGTCAAATGCCTTCGCCAAGGCTAAGAAAATTGCAGTATATGCCTTTCCCTCATCTAATGTTCTTGTAACTTTATTATAAAAGGCTAGCATATTGCTAAAACAAGAGCATCCTTTCACAAATCCATGTTGATTCTCACAGATAACATTACCCTCATCTGCCCAATGCTGTATACGGTCCCTCACTACTTTCTCCAAGATCTTAACAACTACTGATGACACACAGACTGGCCTATAATTAGACACTTCCAGTCTGTTACTGCCCTTATGCAATGGCACTATCATACCTTCCTTCCATTACCTGGGCACCTTTTCCAAAGCCAGACTTTCATTGAAAAGAAATGTTAAAGGCACTGTCAATTCCCTAGCACATTCTCTCAAAACTCGTGGTGAAATACCATCCAGTCCCACAGCTTTACTGACATCCAGAGTACTCAGTATCTGAAACACACTCTCCTCCTGTATCTCCAGACCTCGAACCAGTCCTATCCCTCTAGCATTAAAAGTGACTCTTCTAGGATGAAATACTCCAATAACGTGTTCATTAAACAATTCCACTATGTCCTCTGCATCAGTCACTCTATTCCCATTTTTATCCCACAATATCATTCTTACACAGTCATTTCTCCTCCTACTGGCCACATAGCTAAATAATTCCCTAGGATTTTCTTTAGATCTTAGAGCCAATCTCCTCTCATATTCCAGTTTCGCTTTCCTTACAACACTAGTCACTCTTCTGGCCTGTGTCTTATATTCCTTATGCATCTCTTCACCTGTCTCCTTATATCTCTTCCATAGCCTCTTTTTCGCATGCAATTCCTGTTTAATATTGTTTGTCATCCACTTTACTCCAAATTGCGTCCTCTTCTTAACTCGTGGTATACAACTTACCATTGCTGATAACAAATATTCTTTCACAATTTCCCACGCACTAGTGATATCCCGGCCTTCCAATTCCTCCCTCCATGAAACTTCCCGAAGTTGACGTCTAAGACTATTATAATCACCTGCCTTATAATTCCACATAAGTTCCGGTATCTTTGATACTCGTGCATGTCTATTCATTTTCCAAGTCAACACCATATGGTCACTCTCTCCAACTGGTGGGAGAGACGTCCACTCAGTTATTATCAACTCTTCTGATGCTATAACCAATCCAAAACTTTTGAATCTGTTGTTCCCTCTGTTACATGTTGCAGAAGACATTTGTCCCTCAAGAATTCTAGAAATTCCATTCACCTATTGCTACATGCATCTTCCTCTCTCCAATTTATACTACTGAAGTTAAAATCTCCCATAACAATCATTCTTCTCGCACTAGCCAAACTTAGCTGTCTAAACATCTCCTGGTCCCCATCCTCTGTGCTCCTGGGGTCTGTAACAACACCCCGCTAAATATCCTGTCTTGCCTACCTCTACCTCACACCATATGCTCTCAAAATCATTTGTCTCACTTTCTTCCAAATTCTCCACTCTTAGAGGACATAGGTCATCACTTATAAGCAGTACCCCACCACCACGCTTTCCCCTCCTATCCTGAAGAAAAATGCTATACCAGCGACTTCTATTCCTGTTGTTATATCCCCTTCTGTCAACCACGTCTCAGTGATCGCAATAATTTTTGGCCAGGCTGATGCTATCTGCACCACCAATTCCTCTCCCTTATTCCGGATACTCCTGGCATTAGTATAAAGCATATAAATGCCATTGTTTCTATAGTCAGCATTATCCCTTCTAGACTCCACTGGGCTCAGCATTACCTGACATTGTCTCCCTTCTCCCAAGTATCCATTCCCACAAGAGGCCACCCCAGCTATCATCCTCCCTGGGACACACTGACTCGTTCAGAACAGCAATCTCTCCAGATGCCTACGTCCTTCCTCATTCAAATGTAAACGGTCTCTCGCATACAATTCCTCTCTTTCCTCAAACGCAATCCAAGCATTCACATATACCAGTCCTCTCTTATCACACATTCTCGCTGTTATGCCATTCAATATCACCACTCTTCTGCTTAGCTCATCATTATTATACCTAGGCAACATGCACACTATTTTTCCTCTCTCTGTCTTCTTCCGTACGGTCTCAAGCAAAAATCTCATATCTCTCGCTGCCTGACTTACATTACCACTCAAGTCATTCGTTCCTACCATCACAATCATCTCATCCACCCTTTCACCTCTCTTAATTGCCATAGCCACCCTTTCTATTGTTCCTCCTGGCAAACACTCCTCACGCATCCTATCTTGAACACCACGGATCATTGAGTCGCAATACATTATACCTCTTACCATTCCCTCGCTCCTATTGTTTCCATTCTCTCCTCTTCTTTCATTCCCATACCTCTCTCTTCTACTGTTTCCATTCTCTCCTCTTCTAGCACTCCCATACATCTCTCACATTCCCTCTCTCCTACTGTTTCCATTTTCTCCACTTCTAGCACTTCCATATCCCTCTCTCATTCTGTCTCTCCTACTACTATTTCCATCCTCTCATCTTCTAGCATTCCCATACCTCTTGCTCATTCCATCTCTCCTACCGTTTCCATTCTCTCCCCTTCTAGCACTTCGATATCTCTCTCTCTCATTCCCTCTCTTCTACTGTTTCCATTCTCTCCTCTTCTAGCACCCCCATACCTCTCTCATACTCCCTAAATTCTCTCTCTCTCTCCTACTCTGATTTGCCTTGCATTTATCTCTTCCATTCTCCTAATCTTATCTTTCATACTTCTGCTCTCATTCACAAGACATTCCACCTCCTCTTTCAACTCATCTATCTCCCTCTGCAGGTCAGTCACTCTTAATCTAAATTCACTCTCCCAAACAAAACCATCTCCTAAACTTTCACAGTCACTCACACCTTCCACACTATCAACTATTATTTTCTCATTCTCTCCTATCACACTACTTGTCTTCCTACATTCATTCCCCGTTCCTGGAGCAACAAAGTCGGATATCGATATATCTAATGCTTATTTACTTATTTCCTCCAACTGCCTGCATTTTGAGCACATATGCTCTCCACTCTCTTTAACAAGCCACATATGTAATTCCCGAGATGAACACATGCCGCAAGTACTGCATGCCACAAAGTCCCTTATGATATTGCTAATAATTGAGTTCTTAAATGGCGGAGGACTTGGCGTTATGCCACTTGCGACTGCTGCTGAATCCACCATCATTCCTTACTGCCGAGTAGCGTAATCTTTAATAATTATTCAATTTATAAATAAGAGGGAAAAAAAAGTACAAACATCAGAACATTTAAGTACCAAATATAATTAAATAAAATGAAATATAACTAAATACAGTAACTTAGCTTCGTTTTGTCTTCCACCATTACGCATTCGATTCCGACAGTACCAAAATATATTATATCGCGACAGCAACTAACTTCCAAAAAAAACAACCACTGAAGTACACTCGTATTCAGAGAAACAATTTAGCACTCAAAAACGTAGAAAAACGGGGGGAAAAGCGGACTATTCACCGATTAAAAATCACATATGATGGATAGCAGGGAAACAGGTTAATATATTTACATGGAATGAAAAATTAATCACACAAAACACAATAGTTAGCAGTATATATGACTAAACTAATTTTAACTTATGGATTTTGGTGTGGTGTGGTTAAAAAAAAAAAACTCAAAGGCAACAGACATTAGAATAATTACAGGAGTGAAAACATAGCTCTAATGACAAAATCTTTAAAAAATAAAAGACTTCAACACTATTGTGTTAAAAGGTTCTTTCAAAGTTATCAAAATTTATTTTGAATTAAGTGGTGCTTACCCTTACATATCCTGTTCAACATATGTGAACAAACATTGATGGAAGAATGAGCTGCAGACATAGCATGCAAAAGAGATGTTGCCTGGGCTACAGATGTAACTTCATTAATATTTGGGGTACTAATGAATTTTTCCAAAAGCACACTACTACCAGGTGGATCCAGTGGACAATGAACAGGCTCCAAACTCTGAAGAACAGATACACAAGACCTTGTTTAAGAACTTGAAGTTCATGGGTAAGATTCTAAAAGATTAATAAAAGTTGAATTTAACTTTCATTACTTAGTAATTAAAAGTTCATGAAATAATTATTAAAAAGAAGCAATGCAAGTTACAATTTTGGTCATCAATTTATTTGTCTGGCTGTTATGTCCCCAGATGACTTAATTCAGTGAGTGTTTCAACTAAAATAGTATGAAACTATAATAAAATAGAACAAATGGTGCATAAACAGAAACATTTTAGCAATCATATATAAAAAACATTCAATAGAGAAAATCGCTGTGTTATATGACGCTCCAATTTTTCTTTTCATTCCTTTCTCTTATCCCTTCTTAACTTTTTTTCAGTACCAGATTAGTCAATCATATTCATTCAATTCTCTCCCTAAAAAAAAAATTACATCTTAATATATGACTCCTTGATATAGGGAGAGTTTTAAAACAGATTTTTAATAATGATATTTGATTTAGTAAAAGAAACAGTAATGTATAAGTAACAAAAACTGAAGGAAGTCATGAATTATTAAACTTTTTATGAACGAAAAACAGTAGCGAACTTGCAATACTAAATTCACTGTCATTCTCAGCATAGAAAGATAAAGTGGGGTACTTTAAAATTACAGCTTCAATTGTATTTACATTGGAACTGTATGTGCATAAGTAAAATTACTGGATGGGAAAAAATCAGATGTGCTTGGTGTTAAGAATGCAAATTTATTTATTTATTCGTATGGCATGAATAACAAAACATGCAGTACAATACACTGTCACTTTAAAAGCATATAAAATTAAAAGTCATTTTAAAAACCAAGAAATTAAAAGGTTACATCCATATTGGTCAAATAGTTCATAGCACTTAAAAAGTCCAATTTGTCTCCCTCATATGCTTTGAGATAACACTGAGTCACGATATGGTATACAGTTTGTCTTTGAGCTCCACAATCACAATGCGGGGATGGTCGTTTACCCCATTTAAAAAGCATGTCGGCACATACACCATGACCAGTTCATATTCTATTAAGCTGAGTCCAGGATTTTCATGGGAGGTGTGAGCATGCATCAAGCATCAAATCTTTCTTGTAATTCTTTGAGAGAAAATTTTGTGATGTCATCTGTCTGGCTCTCCCACTGTTCTTGCTACTTTTGCTTCAGATCAAAGGTAGATTGTAGTATAGTTGAGCTAATTGTAGCCAGTGTGTGGACGCTGATTTAATTGTGCCAGAAATCAGTCTCATTGTATTATTTAGTTGGTTATCAACAAATTTAACATGTGTGCTATTTAGCCACACTGGTGAGCAATATTCGGCAAAAGAGAAAACTAGACCAAAAGCTGTAATCTGCAGATTATCAGCTGTTGCTCCCCATGTTGTACCTATTAGTTTTTGTATTATGTTCTTATGGGTTCTTAACTAAGCAGAAACGTTTCTTAGGTGTTGCTTGTAAGAGAGCGTGCAGTCAAGGGTCACGCCCAAGTACTTTGGAAACTTATTGTGTCATAGTAAACATCCTGCAAAGTAACATCTGCCATGTGATTATTAAGGTGAAAGCTTGATACTTCTGTTTTGTCTGGATTGAGCTGGAGCCTCCAGTTTTTGTAATATTCACCTATTGTTTTCAGATCTTTTGTAAGTATCTCTTCAGCCTGACTCATGTTTTTGTGTTGAATGGCAATTACAGTGTCATCAGCCTTGCCAGCAAAGTTTGGTCAATTGGTAGAGCCTCTGTTACTAATGGCTCAGCACAAAGTTAAGCAAGTTTGAGCATGGTTAGTAGTTAGAAGGGGTGTATCATTCGATGCTATTGCCATACTGTCCCTCGATAAGTCTTTGGACTCCCTGTAGGTGTCACATAATAATAATAATAATAACAACAGAACTTGCGTGAGATGGTAGCAGGCAAGTCATGTGTATAGGTTATAAAATATGTGTGCCAATACTGACCCTTGTGGAAGACCATTATTAAGTTTTCATTGTTGGGACATTTTATTTCCTAATATCACTTGAAAGAAACGTTCAGTGAGCATGGAGGAGGAAATTAAGTGTGCAGTCCATTTACACGGGACAATGCTAAGAAATTTGTATATAAGACCTTCACGCAATACTGTATCATAGGCTGCTGTCCAAGAAGACAGCTGATGTTTTTTCTGGCTTCTTAAATCCAGCTTGGGTATCAAAAATGTTGATAACCATGATTCGTCAACAAGGAGTGATGCAAAATTAGAATTATGTTCATTTACAAACGATAAAACTTCATGCCTTAATTAAAATAACGTTCTTACTACTTTATCCCTGGAAAGCCAGCGAATTTCAGAATGAAGCAAAGTTGTATATATTCACTGCCAAGTTCATTGCAGAGTACTGAAAATAACCTGTTATATAATGGTCAAGCCTTAATAAAATTAACCAGCTTCAGCATTGTATAGTATGGTTTTAAATTCTGGTGGCATTCCTTTGGAGCTAACGCTTCACTATGCATGAAACAATGTACCCAATTCATATACCCAGAGTTACTTCCTTGACCTTAGAAACAACCCCACTACGTCTGCTTGCAAGGGCACAAGCTCCATCTGAAAAGAAGCCCATGCATTTTTCCCACTGGATCCCTTTGTGTATTATGTAATTATTGAGAGTGTCAAATATTTCTTTTCCAGTTGTACAGGATGACAAAGTTCTACAAAACAGAATATCATCATGAATGTTATCATGTGCATGATAACAACATTCATAATGATATTCTGTCATGAATATCTTATGTATCTTACGTATATCTTACATATCTTAGTAGAGCCTCTGCTACTACTACTAATAATAATAAGGGCTTAACTCTTACATAGCATATTAACTGCACATAATTTGTAACATCAGTAGTCTCACCTATTTGTAACACCGGTTAGTCGAATAGTACAGCCTCTGCTACTAATGGCTCACGCAAAAAAGTTAAGCAAGTGTGAGTGCAGTTAACAGTTGGAAGAGAGTTATCGTTTTATGCTGTTGACACTCTTCCTCGCTGAGTCTTTGGACTCCTTGGAAGTGTCACATAATAATAATAATAATAATAATAATAAGGGCTTAACTCTTAACTCTTTCAATTAACTGAGATTCTACGTCACCTGCCATATCATTAATTCTACAACCAACAGTATCATTTGAAAGCAGAATGAAATCAACATCTTTCAGTAACTTGTTGCCAAACATAGTTTTTACCACATCTTTTATAGCTGGAAGTAGTAAAATTTCTCCGATAGAATGAGGTTTTCCTGTTTTCGCTATGCGCAAACTTAAGAGATAGGATGCTTCCAGTGCCTTGCTATTAATTGAACCCATGGCCGAAATTATATATTTCCCATGATTTAATGTCCCTCAGCAACACAAAAATTCAATTGGCTTATTTTTCACATCACGTTTAGTTTCTAAATGTCGTTCGAGTTTTGCAGGTTTCATGCGCTCGTTTGACAACACTTCATAACACAAAACACATTGAGGTTTCTGTTCACTTTCATCTCCACACCGAGTAAACCCAAATGCCAAATAGGAACTGTTATATTTCATACTGTATTTTTTGTTTGAACTGCTTGTTTCTTCTAGTTTAATAGTATCAGATTTTCTCACTGTTACAACACGTGTATCACAATTAAGGTTAGCATCACCGGTTTCATTTGCTTTTCTTTTCATTATTAAAAGACGTTTCCGAAAAATATATAAATACTGGGGTTAATTCACAACATACTTTGTCCAAGTATCACTTGGTACTTCTGAAGATATACTGGACCTTGGTTGAAGGAGGAAAACCTTCAATAATAAAAATCAATAAATTAGTTGAAATGTGGATAACACATGTTTACTTCAAATCTGAAAAACCAGCAAGGGAAGGCAGAAGCAAGAAAACCATATTGTTGTTCACTTCATCCCTCTACCGCTACAAATTGATGTAGCGGCAGAGGGATGTTCATTCCATGAACATTCTGCTACTATTTGTTGGTTTTTTTAAATATCCATTATATTTTAATAATTTTTACTTATTCAATTTTAATTGTTTTGTTAGGAAATTAAAAAATATATATTTATTTAATCCATTTAAATGGAGACCCTGCAGACCACAGGTTGAGAAACACTGTACTATATCATTCCTTTGCTGCATCTCCTGGAGCAGATGAAGATATTTGTGTTTCCAGAAATGTCTGCGAATTTTTATGTGGTCACTAGGACCGCAAGAGTGCTTACAACAGGAAAAAACATGAGAAGAGAAACAACCCTGCTACTCCTACATGAAGCTGTCAAGTAACTTTTGGTTAAAAATCATCCAGTAATCCTGGTATTTCCAATCAAAGGGCAATGCCATGATCAACAGCTCTACCAGTACTCCTACTACTACTACAACTAAATTTTTTGAAACTGAATTCATGATTCTAATGACAAAACCAGAGGAATTCCCCCAAAGCCATAGTCTAAGTCTGAATAAATCAGTGCTGCAAGGAGAATGAAATTAACTCTTGTGGAAAGCTTAGACGTTGGTTATGCATTTTCACTATATTATTTCAGGAAATTACAACGTACTAGGATATACATTAAAATAAATTTTAATATATTTCTATATTTCGGCAACGTCACGCTGCCATTTTCAAGAACTTAGGTACAAGATACATGCACACAGGCGCAGCAAAACAATAAATGAGTAAGAAGAATGAAGCTATTATTTCTCCTAAAGTCCTGATGGTGCCTTCTAGTGGGCAATGTTGGTATTCTTGAGCGATTGGGCTGAAGGTCTTCTGATGTAGGTTTCCCAAATTTTAGGAAGTCTCATGCAGCCAAATTTATTGAGGTTTGGCTCGTTTCTTAGGGCTGAAGCTGATTCTAGGAAAAGCCTTTCATATCTGTATTTGCTACGGTGTATTATCCTGGCTTTTTTTCCACCGTATTCTATGGCAGGTATCCAGAGCATGGTCAGCAAGACCAGAGTGGCTGTATTGGTGAAACCGGAAGTAGTCCTTGTGTCCTGAAATTCTGATATTTGCTGTCCTGCCTGTTTGGCTGAAGTAGGATTGCTTACAGCTGCAAGGGACCTGGTACACACCAGGTAGGTCTAGGGGGGGGGGGGGGGAGGTTGGTCTTTTGTTGAGCGGATAAGGGACGCCAATTTTTTTTATATGGTTTGTAACAAGAAGTTATGTTTTTTTAGGATTTTTGTGATTTTTTCTGAGGTGCCTCGGATGTAAGGTATGGTGATAGATTTAGAGTAATCCTTGTTGTGAGGGGGGGGGGTTGTGGTTTACTGGTTTTAATATTTTTGGGATTTTGGGGGGGGGGGGTAGCCATTGGCTGAGAATGTGTTGAGGATGTGGTTTAGTTCTGTGGTTAGGGCATTGTCATTCGAGCAGATAAGTTTAGCCCTGTTGTGTAGTGTCTTAATGACTCCATATTGTTGTGAAGGGGGGGGGGGGGATTGATGGTGAATGTATCTGCCTGTATGGGTGGGTTTTCTATATACTGAGAAAACCAAGGTTCCATCAGGCTGGCGGGTGACTAGTGTGTCTAAGAACGGAATGCAGTTGTTTTTTTCCTGTTCCAGGGTGAATTTGATTCTGGGGTGTTGGTTGTTTAAGTGTGTTATGAAGGAGAGGAGTGCATCGGAGTCATGTGGCCAAATAGCGAATACATCATCTACATAGTGAAGCCAAATGGTTGGTTTTTGTGGGGCAGAGTTCAAGGCTTGCTCTTCAAAAGTCTCCATATAAAAGTTGGCCAAGGGTGGGGAGAGTGGAGAACCCATGGCTGTCCCCTCTATTTGTTTGTAGAATTTTCCTTGCCAAACAAAATAGCCTGAGTTCATTGTGAACTGAAATAGGGCTGTGATATCGGGAGGAAATTTAACTAATCCGACACCTCCCAAGCCACATCGCCAACGATGTTAGACTGGATGTAGCTTGTGTTCTGACCAAAGCCAAACCACCTAAAACCAACATGCCAGTAAATAAATTAAATCTCTATTAGAATTAAAGAAAAACAAGAAAATAATAATCACCAAAGCTGACAAAGCGAATGCCACAGTATTGCTGAACCAAAAAGATTACACAGGTAAGCTGAAATCTCTATTGTTAGATCGTGCCACTTACCTCCCTATCGAATACAATCCCACCAACTCACAAATTAGAAAACTCCACAGGCTCCTTAAGAAGGTCACTTCTTGGCCTGTGGAAATCACCAACAAACTAAAACCATATAACTCCATACCCCCCTGTATTTATGGACTCCCAAAAATTCACAAGGAAAATGTGCCATTACGTTGCATAGCGGATGGCATTGATTCCCCCACATACAAACTAGCTAAACATTTGGCCAAAGCTCTCTCACGCTATACTGGCAACACACCTTCATACATAAAAAACTCAGCCCACTTCAAAGCCAGCATAGAAAACCTTACACTCAAACACACTGACATAATGTCAGTTTTGATGTCTCCTCCTTATTTACGAATGCCCCACTCAAAGAATCGTTAGAGCTAATCCAAGCTAAATTTCCTCCCGATATCACAGCCCTATTTCAGTTCACAATGAACTCAGGCTATTTTGTTTGGCAAGGAAAATTCTACAAACAAATAGAGGGGACAGCCATGGGTTCTCCACTCTCCCCACCCTTGGCCAACTTTTATATGGAGACTTTTGAAGAGCAAGCCTTGAACTCTGCTCCACAAAAACCAACCATTTGGCTTCGCTATGTAGATGATGTATTCGCTATTTGGCCATGGCTCCGATGCACTCCTCTCCTTCTTAACACACTTAAACAACCAACACCCAGAATCAAATTCACCCTGGAACAGGAAAAAAACAACTGCATTCCGTTCTTAGACACACTAGTCACCCGCCAGCCTGATGGAACCTTGGTTTTCTCAGTATATAGAAAACCCACCCATACAGGCAGATACATTCACCATCAATCCCCCCCCCCTCACAACAATATGGAGTCATTAAGACACTACACAACAGGGCTAAACTTATCTGCTCGAATGACAATGCCCTAACCACAGAACTAAACCACATCCTCAACACATTCTCAGCCAATGGCTACCCCCCCCCAAAATCCCAAAAATATTAAAACCAGTAAACCACAACCCCCCCCCTCACAACAAGGATTACTCTAAATCTATCACCATACCTTACATCCGAGGCACCTCAGAAAAAATCACAAAAATCCTAAAAAAACAACTTCTTGTTACAAACCATATAAAAAAAATTGGCGTCCCTTATCCGCTCAACAAAAGACCAACCTCCCGCCCCCCCCCTAGACCTATCTGGTGTGTACCAGGTCCCTTGCAGCTGTAAGCAATCCTACTTCAGCCAAACAGGCAGGACAGCAAATATCAGAATTTCAGGACACAAGGACTACATCCGGTTTCACCAATACAACCACTCTGGTCTTGCTGACCATGCTCTGGATACCTGCCATAGAATACGGTGGAAAAAAGCCAGGATAATACACCGTAGCAAATACAGATATGAAAGGCTTTTCATAGAATCAGCTTCAGCCCTAAGAAACGAGCCAAACCTCAACAAATTTGGCTGCATGAGACTTCCTCAAATTTGGGAAACCTACATCAGAAGACCTTCAGCCCAATCGCCTAAGAATACCAACATTGCCCACTAGAGGGCACCATTAGGACTTTAGGAGAAATAATAGCTTCATTCTTCTTACTCATTTATTGTTTTGCTGTGCCTGCGTGCACGTATCTTGTACCTAAGTTCTTGAAAATGGCAGCGTGACGTTGCCGAAATATAGAAATATATTAAAATTTATTTTAATGTATATCCTAGTACGTTGTAATTTCCTGAAATAATATAGTGAAAATGAAATTAACTATATGAGTAATTTTGCAGCCTAAGCAATACAAGTAATAGATTCATGCCACCACCTCATACACTAAATATATTCAACACACATAGCTAATTTTTGCATTCACCTACATTATCATCTTTTTTTCAATGTGCATTTAAAGCTGACATGTTCAACACACTAAGTTAGACAACCAGTATAAATAACAAGACAATCACATGTAAACCACAGTAATTAAATTTTGAATAAGTAAATATTTCGTCCAAGTATCTTAGGACATCACTAGTAGAGTTATTACAAACAATACTATGAATAACACACAGTTAGAGAGCATGCTTGCAATGGAATCTCACTATGCATGCAGTAGCATGTTATAGAATTAAATTAAAATATATCTCATAGAAATCAGATATAATTAGAATTAAATTAAATTAAATTAAAAATAACATACATAAATTTATTTCATGGATTTGAGGATGACAATTCCCCAGACTTCAGGTATAGTAAGAAAGTCATTAATGTTTAAATTGGGTCTGATACGCAAGGCTTCAGATCTTTATTTACATAAATGCTCATGTTTATATAAGGATCTATGTAGAATTTTGGTGTTTTTCTATTGCATCCTATGGTTTGGGTTTTAAACTCCATATTGTGAGAGGCCAGATCTGTGTGGTTTGATAAGACGGTATGGTCTTGATGTTCGGAGATGTGTTTAATAATGGATCTTCCAGTTTGTACGTAGTAAGACATCTTACAAGAACATGGAACTTCCTAAACACCAGGTAGCATCAAACATGAGAGTTTGTCTTTAAGATAAGGTTGATTGGTTTGTAAGTAGCAGCAAGTTTGTATTTATTCATAATCCAAAAAAACAACTCAAAACATCATCAGCCACTTCCCTACACATCAACCTAGACAAGAACAAGCCTGTAGGACTCCCATGCCATAAGTCCAAGGCATCTCCAAACGTCTGTCAAAAATTACGAAGAAATACAAACTTGCTGCTACCTACAAACCAATCAAGTAGTTTGGTTTGTCATTATAAAAGGGGCACTTCTAAACAAAAATGGGCTAAAGAGCCATAAACATAACATAAGAATTCATCTTATCTAAAAATATGTTTGGTTCGGACCTTTTAAGTATGTCTGGGGAGGGAAAGAGAAAATTCTAGTACAAGACCAAATACATTGCATATCTAATTATAAGAATAGGCTAGGTCATAATTTATTATCTCTATACACAAATGCTAGGAGCTTTAAAAACAAAGGGGGTTGAGTTTGTTGTTTTTATTGAATATGATTTTGCCTAAGATTGTTGGCATTAGTGAAACCTGGCTATCAGAATCAGATATAGTAAGTGGGATCGAGTGTAACGGATATACTATTTTTAGGAATGACAGAAGAGATAGGAGAGGAGGAGGAGGAGGAGTGCTACTAATGATATCATATGACTTAAGTCCAGTAGGGTAGAAATACAAGAAAACAATGATGGTAACAGCATTCCATGTAGAGTTTCCATGATGAGTTTGAGTCTATTTGGTGTGAAGTGGAGGTTAACAGAATAAATATATGGTGGGGTGTTGCTACAGACCTGGCAGCTCAGTTGTAGGGGACGAAGAAATGCATTGCCCATATAGCCTTATGGGTACCAAGCAAACGATCATTATGGGTGACTTTAATTTTCCAAACATTGATTGGGTAGAAGAGAAATTTCATGATCAGAAAGAACAGGACTTTATTGAATTGTTGCGAGATAACTTTCTCAAGCAGTATGTGAAAGAAGGAACTCGAGGTCAAAGAGTGTTGGATTTGCTCATAGTATCAGAAGGGATCTCTGTCAAGAATATAACTATTTTACCACCAATTGGTGACAGTGATCATGCTGCTCTTTCTTGGGAAGTATCTACTTGTATTGATGCTCCGATTAAATCAGGCTACATGCTGAATTACAAAGCTGGAAATTATGATTAACTTAGAAGAATACTATCTTTTTTCCCATGGTATCAGTTACTGAATGGAAAAAAATGTCAGCAATGCATGGGTATCCTTGAAAAAGCTTGAATGAGGCAGTATCTGAATGTATCCCTAGTGTTCGAAGAATAAATAGGTTGAGAGTGAAATGGATGTGCAGCCTTATTAAGCTCGAGATCCACAAGAAGAAGAAGAAGGTAATGTGGAAAGAATATTGTGAGAATAAGAGTGAGAGGAGTTATGAAATATATAAAGTTCGGGCCAGAAAAGTAACGAGTATTATGAGAAAATCTAAAACGGAGTATGAAAAGAAATTCACCATGCAAGCTAAAGGCAATCCAAAAGAATTTTATTGTTATGTCGCAAGCAAAAGAAAGAAAGAATGAATGTGGAAGAATAACTTTATTGAATGTAGATAGTACGAGTGTCGGAAGCTAAGGAGATTGTTCAGTTAATGAGTGTTCATTTTGCTAAGATATATCAACCAGGCGTATGTAGCATGGTGTTACTGCTATGTTGGATGAGTTACAGGTTAATGAAAATGAAGTTGAAGAGCTCTAGCATAACCTGGATAAGAATTTGTCAATAGGGACATTAGTTGGTAATTTGTCAATAGGGACAGATGAAATATCTACCCTTTTGTTAAAGGAATGTTCAGCTGAATTGGTTAGGCCTTTCACATATTTGTATTACTTGAGTCTCAGCTCAGGAATGATACCACAGGAATGGATAGAATGTATGATAGTTCCATTTCACAAGGGTGGTGCAAAAACTGAAGTGTCTTACTACCGACCTGTTAGTATCTCTGGTGTGGTAGTGAAGATTTTAGAGAGGTTGGTAAGAACTCGCATACAGAAATGGGTAGACAAGCATTCTATACTATGCAGGGAACAGCATGGGTTTACTAAAGAAAGGTCATGTTTTAGCATTTTTAGAATATTTTATAACAATGTTACGGCAGAGTTGGGTAAAGGGAATGGATACACTATGATGATGTTGGATATTTCTAAGGCATTTGATAGGATACCACACGATAGGCTGTTGTGTAAACTGGAGAATATGGGACTGGAACATAATCTATTGACTTGGATCAGGGGATGGTTGACAGACAGATATCAAAAGTGGTATACAGTGGGTGTGAATCTGCCAGATTTAAGGTAACCAGTGGTGTACCTCAGGGTTCAGTCCTTGGGCCATTATTGGTCAATCTATACATTAATGATATCAAGCAGGGTCTGTCATCAGATTTGCAATTGTTTGCTGATAATGTGAAGATAGGCAGGGCAATCAGGGATGTTACTGATATTCAGAAATTACAAAATGATTTGAATAGACTGAAAATCTGGGCTAACAAAAATGACTGTCAGTTTAATGTTAGTAAGAGTAAACTTGTGCACTTTGGCGTGATTAGAGTTCCAGCAGCACATTATATTAGCTGGGTTATGCTACAAGAAACCGAAGAGGCAAGGGATCTTGGTGTATTGATGGATAAGAATTTAAAGTTCAAAGGTCACATAGCAAAAAGTTGCAAATACAACTCAGAGGATAATTGGTATGTTGAAGCAAACCTTGACATGTAAGGATAAGGAAATAATTTTGCCTCTTTATAAGGCTTTGATAAGACCAGACTTGGATTACTGTGCACAGATTTGGTCTCACGGGTTCCAACAGGATAAAGAAGCTGTGGAAAGGGGGCAAAGAAGAGTTACAAAGATTATATCTGGATTATGGGATTTATATTATGAGGATAGATTGTGAGTATGTGGATTAGAGACTCTGGTTAACAGGAGAAAGAGGTGTGATATGACAAACTTTTGGGGTCTATAAACTTTTGAATGGGTGTTATAGCATTTCAACTGATGAAATTTTTCGTTATATGGAAGTTAAGGTTGTTTTCAGTCAAGAAAGGGTTGAGCTACGTTTTTCTACCAGAGAGCAGTAAGTGAGTGGAATAATTTGCCCTTATGGGTAGTGAGTACATCTAGTGTGAATGAATTCAAGGGTTGGTATGATAGCTGGGTTGGGTAATTTACAGCCTCCCTCGATGAGTCCTTGACTCCCTGGGGGTCTTAGATAATAATATAAATTTATTCAGCTGACTTTTACCAGTTTTCTAATTCTGTTGTCTATTTCCATATTTAATTTACCATCTTCATTAAAAATTGTATCTAATAGCTGAAATGTTTTACTTTTTCTCTATAGGGTTCATGATACAGTTCATGTTTTCACTGTTTCTGGCTTGGGCTTTTTATTTCTGATTTATTTTCATACCAAATTTATTGCAACATTAAAACAAAGATGGGATGCAGAATTTATGCTTGGTGAGAATATATTGTTGAAAGCAGAGGAAATAAGAGATCTAGGGGTGATAGTGGATAAGGATCTAAAATTTAGCGGATACATCGCCAAAATTGTGAAGGCAACACAAAGACTTCTGGGAATGATGCGGAGGACACTGACATGTAAAAAGTAGGGAGATTCTTGTTCCACTGTATAAGTCTCTGATTAGGCCACATATGGACTATTGGGCCCAGATTTGGTCACCGGGTTTTCAGAAGGATGAAGAAATGTTGGAAAAGGTAAAAAGGTGACTGACTAAGGTAGTTTCTGACCTCTGGAATGTTGAGTATGAGGAAAGATTGAGAACATGTAAGTTGCAGAGTCTAGTGGAGAGAAGGAAGAGGGGAGATATGATAGAGACCTACAAGTTGGTAAGGGGTTGTTATAAGATCAATGGAGAAGTTCTACAGAGAATAGTGGGAGATCAGGGGAGAACCAGAGGTCATCCCTGGAAACTGTATAAAGAGGGTGTGAGTAGGGGAGTGAGAGGCAGGTTTTTATCGTGCAAAGTTGTGAATGATTGGAATGCATTGCCTGAGAGTGTGGTGTCTGCAAGGAGTTTGAGTGTATTTAAGACACGGTATGATGAGATGTGTGTGTGATAAAAGGACCTCCCAGATGAGTCTTTGACTCCATGAGGTCTTAGGGTAATAATAATAATAAAAATTAATTACAAATGCTTTAATGTTTATAGGTGAATATGTTATAAGAAATGCTGACTTCGATGAAGACCAAGCAGGAAGTAAGATCGGAAGCAGAAAAATAAAGAATATAAGATATGTAGATGATACAATCCTCATGGCATAAACTAAGGAAGATGTGTAGCAGTTAATTCTGGTAAGTTAAGTGGGAAAGCAATTAAACTTGGCTTAATATAAACCAGAGGCATAGCTAGAGGGGGGACAGAGGGGGCAGTTTGCCCCAAGTGGCACTTTGAACTTTTGCAATTAATTCTAAAATACAGTCTTGAAAATTCAGTTCCAACTATTGTAATACTACAGTGAATTTTCCTCACAATTACTATAAGTATTGCTAATTGTGAGAGGAGTTTTTCTAAATAAAATTGATTAAGAATTACGTACATTACTATGAAATAGACTTTGACAATATCATCGACGATTTTGCTAACAGAAAAGCAACAAAATAACATTTTAGAATTTTGAAATTAAAGTTTTACTTCAAAAATAAATACAGTGTTTTAATTTATTTCCCTATGCTTCGTTTTAAATTTTTGTCAAAAATGACGTTTTTGTTTTGTATTTTTGGTGTGTATTGAGAGAGGTGGCAAACTCAGGGACCGCCCTGGGAGACAAAAGCTCTAGCTACACCACTGATATAAACATCAGTAAAACAAATAGCTTCTGCAACATAGGAACATTTATGATTAATAGCTATGATTTACTAAGATCCAGAATAAGAAATGGTCACTGACAATAATTTAAAAAAAAAGAATAACTACAGGGAAAAAGCTATGTTAAATGTGACAAAAAAAATATCAAGGTCAAAATTACTTGTTAAAGAATATCTATGTTACTTGTTAAAGCATATCTTTTTAAATCTATACATCACTACTAAAGCTGGAACTTTAAGAAGAAAGTGAGCAAATTGATTTGTTTGAATTATGGATGTATGGAGGAGAACTAAGAATCCCCATGGACCACAAGAATGATTAATGAAGTTTTAAAGAATATAAAACAGAATGCTCCTTGGAAGCATTGATTGCTAAACAGAAGTTAATGTAATTTGAATACATATTATGCGGGAAAAGTTATGTTGGGATAGATTAGGAAATGAACTTTCCACTCTGAACTTAAATCTGCTGGAAAAAGAAACTGAGTGAGATGGAGAGCCTATGGAAATAGAATTACCAAAAGTGTTACTGCTAACTTCACAAAAAGCTTTGATGGGATATCACATGAGACTGTTACATAAAAAGGAGAAAATGAGGATGGATATGAAGTAAGAATAAGAATGACTAATGGAGAGATATTATTTCATATCGGGATGACTAGTGATTTACCATTAAAACACATCTGAGTACTTGAACTTCTTCTTCTTCTGCAGCTTCTCCCACTTAAGTGGGGTCACTGTTGATAATAAGTCTCCTCTACACCTTCATGTCTTGGGCTGTCACCACATCCAAGTTCTTCATCCTCAAGTCCTCTTTTACCAGCTCCCTCCATCTCTTCTTTGGCCGCCCACGCTTCCGCCTTCCTTGCACATCCATCTGCATGACCCTTCTTCCCACATATTCGTCCTCCCTCCTCATCACATGACCAAACCATCTCAACCTTGCCTCCTGTATTTTCGCTTCTAAGTTCGTAACTTTCACTGTTCCCCAAACATAGTCATTTCTCAGACGATCCTTTCTTGTCACACCACACATCCACCTAAGCATTCTCATCTCTGCTACTTCCATCCTGCTAATGTTATTTTTCCTCAGAGCCACAGTTTCTATAGCATATGTCATAGCTGGCCTCACTACTGTCCTATAGATTTTGCCTTTCAGATTGATCGGCACCCTCTTATCGCATAACACTCCAGCCATCTCCCTCCAACCCGTTTGTATCCTGCATCCCACTTCCTTCTCAGCTCCTCCATCTTCTTCTTCTTCCACTGTTGAACCTAAGTATCTAAAGTCTCTCACCTTCCTGATGACATTTCCTTCCAGCTCCAGATCTGTCTCCTGTCTGCCGCCCACTGTGCAACACATATACTCTGTCTTACTTCTGCTCAGTCTCACACCTCTCTCTTCCAGTACTTTTCTCCATCTTTACAGTTTAGTTCCCGCATCTTCTCTAGAATCTGCACACAGCAAGGTGTCATCTGCATACAACATTGTCCAAGGCGCATCTTCTCTCACCTCCTCTGTTACCACCTCCATCACAATATTAAACAGAAACAGACTTAATGCTGACCCTTGATGCAAGCCAACTGTTACTTGAAAACTTTCTGTCTGTCCCAGACAGGTCTGAACGCTTGTCTTCACATTTCTGTACATTTCCCACACCAACCTGACATATTTCTCCGGAACCTTCTTCTCCCTCCAGACTTCTTCACTTGGCACTCTATCGTATGCTTTCTCCAGAACAATAAATGCCAGATGTAGCTCCCTTTGTTTCTCTCGATAATTTTCCATCATCTGCCATAACCCAAAGCATCTGTTGTTGATCAACCAGGCATGAAGCCAAATTGTTCCTTTGCAATCTGCACCTCCTTCCTCAATCTACCATCAAGAACCCTTTATAGGATTTTCATTGTGTGAGACATCAACTTTATTCCTCTGTAATTTTTACAGAGGAATAAAGTTGATGCCCCCCTTTACCCTTGTAGATGGGGACAAGAGTACTCTTCCTCCATTCATCGGGTATATTTTCCTGTTGGCAAACTTTCATGAACAGGTCCCACAGCATGTCAATTCCCTCTTCCTCCAGTGCCTTCCATGCCTCAACTGGAATTCTGTCGGGGCCCACCGATTTTCCATTCCTCATCCTCTTCATGGCCTCCGTCACTTCCACTCTACTGATGTTCTGCACCATCCCCCTCAGAAGGCTGCCCATCTTTTCAACCACCAACCCTCCTTCTGCTCTCTAATCTTTCCAGATGTACTTTATTCTACAATACTTTACAATTTGTCACAACCTTAAGATGTTTACTTCTAGTCAAAATGTAGTCAATTTGTGAACTGTTGTTACCACTCCTAAATGTTATCAAATGTTCTTCCCTTTTGTAGAAAAACGAGTTCACAATTGCCAGATCAAATGCTACTGCAAAGTCCACAACCCTCTCTCCTTCCTGGTTCATCATTCCCACTCTGTGGCCACCATGCACCCTTTCACAGTCTCTATTCTGTCTCCCTATGTGTCCATTCAAGTCTCCTACGACAATCACCATCTCATTTTCTTCATCTAACACATTCCAGAACTCATCTTTCTCCTCTGCTGTACAACCAACTTGCAGGGCATATATACATAATACGACCACCCGCTCTTCTCCAAGACCCAATTTCGTTCGCATAATCCTGTCGTTCCTTCTCCCCACGTCCAGTACTTCGCCCTTCATTCTGCCACACACCACAATTCCTATACCATTTCTTCCCTTGTTATTTGCTCCAGAGTAGAACAATTTATATCCATCTCCCAGTTCCTTTGCCTTTCCCCCCCTTCCACCTTGTCTCCTGCACACATGAAATGTCCAACTTCCTCTTCCTCATTATGTCTGATTCCCCTTCCAGTCATGCTTCCAACATTCGGTGTTCCCACTCGCAACATCCTCTCCACCTGTTGAGCTTGCTTCTTTAACCGCACCCGCCCTTGATGCGGTAGCCCTCATCCACTTCTTGCAGCTGTAGGGCGATGTGGCTGTGCGTCGCTTAAGGGGTACGCCCCAGCCCTTATATCAGTTTCTCTTTGACTCATATTATAGTTTGAGCTGGCATTGAAGTTTTTACGACCGGATGCTCTTCCTGGCATCAACCCTCGCTATTTATCCGGGCTTGGGACCGGCACCTATTGAGGCTAGTTTGCATCCTTCGTTGGCTGCATAAGACAAAATGACTTAGCAAGATAGGAAAGACTCACCCCTAGCCCTCGAATACTCTAATAGCATCAGGGGGAAGGAGCAAAGAGAGGAGAAAGAAGCAAAGAAAGAAGAAGAGGGGATCAGTCTACAGAATAATATAACAGATGTATATTACATGAAGTAAGGCATGGCCAGCATCTGGTCCCTCGGGTTTGCCATGCCCGTACTCACTAAAGTGAGCCCTTGAGGTTATCTCAGTACTTGGACTGCTGTTGTTTAATTTGTACTAGGGTAGTCTGAAAAGTTCTTGGCCTAACAATGAAAAAAGAAATTTAGAATTTCAAATTTATTTTTATTTTTCAACATAATCTCCCTTAAGACTAATACATTTATTCCAGCGATGCTCTAGAGCCATTATCCTGTCCCTGTAGTGGTCCTCAGTAAGATCTGCAAAATACCCATCTACAGCTGCAATCACCTCTTGATTCGAAGAAAAACGCTGACCAGCGAAGAAGAGTTTTAGTTTTGAGAAGAGTGAAAGGGAGCCAAATCTGGGGAATAGGGTGGATGTTCCAACAATTCATAGTGCAGATTCATTAATTTTTCCCATTGCCAAAACACCTTTGTGGGCAATTGCATTTTCCTCATGAAAGATGATATTTTCCTTCTGCAAACTGGGTCTTTTCTCATGAATTTTTTCGTCTATACTGGTTAAAAGATTGCAATAATATTCCCAGGTTATTGTTTTACCCTTTTCAAGATAATAAACAAAATGCCTTTAGCAACCCAAAACACAGATGCCATGACCTTTTCTGCTGATGGAACTGATTTTGTTTCTTTTTTTCAACTGGCTTCTGTCCACTGTTTTGGCTGCTGTTTGGATTCTGGTATGTAGTGGTGAATCCAAGTCTCATCCATAGTAATAAATCAATGCACAAAATCAGTTTTATTCTTGTTAAAACGCTCCGAGCACTGTTCAGAGATTTTCATGAGAGTTTGTTTTCGATCTGCTGTGAACAAGTGCGGCACCCATCTTGAGCAAAGCTTTTTCATTTGCAATTCTTCATGCAAAATATATCCTACATGTTCTTTTGAAATGCCTATAGTCTTGGCAATTTCATGCACTTTGACTCGCCGGTCACCCAATACCATATCGTGCACTTGATCAATGATTTCTGGTGTTGTTACACTTTTTGGACGTCCTTCACATGGATCATCTTCAAAGCCAGTATGGCCACATTTAAACTCAGCAGCCCATTTATTAATTGTCAGAAATGAAGGAGAAGAGCACCCATAAACTTTTCTGAACTTGATATGAATTTCTTTTGGCATTAAACCTTCTTTTACAAAGAATTTTATAACCACATGATACTCAATTTTATCCATTTCAAGGGATACAGACAGCACTTTTGATTCAGACAGCTGTATAAAAAATTACTTGATTGAGTGATTGCAATTTCACATGGATGCTTATGACAGATGTACAACTTAGAAAAAAACTTGCCGATAGTGTTGCCATCTATGGTTGAGGCTGAGAACTTTTCAGACCACCCTTGTACGTCAGTGATACAGAAATTATTTAAGCAGAAATATTCAGCTGTTTTCTAATGATGCAAAGCTAAGAAGAGTGATGAAATCCTGCAGGATGGGAAAGGATATTGGCTGTCAGTTTTATGGGCCAAGTGTAAGGTCATACACTTTGAGTTGAAGAGAACACAAGCTGCATACGACATTGATTGGAACTGAAATGTATGAAATTGATGAGGCCAGAGATTTGAGGGCGACAGAAATATAAGATTCGATAATATCTGTCTTGACAGATACACTCCAACGATAGATTAATTTGGAGATTATGGATCAGAAATATGTAATGGTGTAACTTTTTCATGTAGTAGTATCATAATTATGGTTGGCCGACCTGGTTGGCATATATGCTCTCCAGCCAAAAGGCTGTGGGTTCGAATCCCGCTGTGGGCATGGATGTTTGTGATTGTCTGTGGAAATACTAGTGGTGGTGATCGGCAGTAGATGGCATTGGTGTAGATGATGAGGGTAGTTGCAGTTCATGGAGTTGTAAAGTAGAGTTGTAGAGTAGATGTCCTCCCTCGATGAATCTTTGGACTCCCTGGAGGTGTTACGTAATAATACTAATAATGATAATAATAATTATCTAGCCCTCTTCTGACTTTAACAATTAGGAAGAGGTTTGCTGCTTTTTTCATTTGCTATAAAGTAGTTTATTATTGATTTTTGTCCTCTTGCACACCATGTATATTTTGTATGTTTTTATGTTTGTAAAATGTATTCATTATTTTTAAATTATTATATATTATATAATCAATGAGTCACTTTCCGTTGTTGTTTACTGTTGGTTCTCCAAATTTTTGTGTATTATTCTTAATTTTTTTCATTCCTATTCTGGCATTAAGATCTCGGGCTATAATTATATGGCCTGTTTTATTCAGGTTTTCATATATTCTTTGTAACTCTTCATAAAAGTAATCATTTTCTTCTTCTTCTTTTCCTTTCTTCAGGGACAAACACTCCAACAACTGTTAAATTTTCTTTTTTTTAATTTTTCGCATTTCCAATATTCTTTCGTTCCACTATGTATGATGAGTTATTTTTGCTTTAATTGATTTATGGATCCAAATCATTACACTAGCATTTGCATCTATTTGTTTACCTACTCCACTATATATGATATTGTAGTTAGCTGTTTCTTTTGTTCCTTTAAGAACTGCAATTTCTATATTTTCATCATTTAAAATTTTATCTAATTCTTTTTCTTCTTTATGTGCTATGCTTCTAATGTTCCATGTAGCATATATCACCACATTTTCATTTTTCAAAAGTTTCTTAACCTTTTCCACTTTGTGGTCTTTTCCCATGATTTCTGTCCGGTTTGGATTTCGTTGAGACTTGAAAGTAAGGTGTTTCCCTATGTCAAGCGACTAGCATGACAAAAGGTATCCTAGTGGTGGGTGAGCTGCCACCTTAAGACAACTAGGCTTGCCTTTTTTTTTTACACCAAAAATTAAACCAAAAAAGGAACAAAGACTTTTTAAAAGAACTAAAAACAAAAGCAATAGAAGAAAAACTAAACAATTATAAACAAAACTGGATAGAACATGTAAACTGAATGGTCAACGCTCGATATCCTAAAAAAATACTGAAATATAAGCCAAATGGAAAGAGAAGGCAGGTAGACCTCAAAAAAGGATATTGGATGGATGAGACCAGAACAAACCAATATGGTCTATACCAGTAATCAGTGTTATGATGATGACGATGATAATTATCCTGCCACCTTCTCGCAATATTGCAAGAAGGTGGTAGATATTCTGAAGGTTGTTGAAGAAGCTCAGAAATGGAGGATAGAGTGCTGTAAAAGGAGTTAGAGATGACAAAGGTGATATGAAAACTGGAGAAAAAGATATCCTTGAAGTATGGAGTAATTACTTTGAAAAATTGCTAAATTAAACAATCACTGACAGCACAGTGGTAAAAAACACTGACCAGGCATGTAATCAGATTTACATATCCATACTTGAAGTAGAAAAAGCCATCAAAAGCCTGAAATGTGGAAAGGCAGCTGGAGTAGATGATATTCGACCAGAAATGCTCAAGTATGGAGGTATAAAAGTCTTACAATGAATGCACTGCATAGTTCAGAACAGTGCTTCCCAAACTGTGGGCTGTGGCACCCCATGGGAGCCGCAGGTTTCACTGGGGGAGCCGTGAAATAATGAAAACAAATTTAAAATGTTTTAAGACAAAGTAGATTTTTTAAATCTTAAAATAAATGTATTTAATTTTTATTATTTATTTTTTTACGCGTGGATAGGCTTATGTGTTCGTCAGACATGTTGAAATAGATTTCACGGCATGATATGAACACAGATGGATAAGAAAATTACTATATATTAACTTAGAAGCTAATATTTCGCTGGTATTATATCCAGCATCTTCAGAGCACACAACACAAAGTTCGTTACAAAAGCAAGACAACCACAATCCGGTGTAACAGTGGGGGTTAGTATAAGTAATTGCAGCATGCAACACAAGACTAAAGTCCTAATATGGCACCATCTAGGCTTAAAATAAAAAATAAAAAAAAAAAGTTCAAAGTTTTGAAACAGTAGTCCAAATGATAGTCTTAGGAAGTTTAAAAAATAAAATAAAATCTTGTGTTGCATGCTGCAATTACTTATACTAGCCCCACTGTTACACTGGATTGTGGTTGTCTTGCTTTTGTAACAAACTTTGTGTTGTGCTCTGAAGATGCTGGATATAATACCAGTGAAATATTAGCTTCTAAGTTAATAAATAGTTATTTTCTTATCCATCTGTGTTCATATCATACCACGAAATCTATTACAACATATTTATTTTTTGTTCTTTTTTATATTTTAATGGAAAAAAACACATTGGTGTTGGTTCACAAATTTTGCTTCTTGCGTATTTCACCACTTAATGAATATTAGTAAATACATGCTTATTCATATAAGTTTCATTTCAAAGGAATTGATAAGAAGCACAAAAAAGATTACTAAATGCAAAATCTTGAATATAAATTGGATTGAATATAAACACAATAAATATTATAATAATAATATGTCTGTATTATGATTTTTTTTCGATGGGGGCAGCGAAATATATTAATTTTTCCAAATGGGGCCCCATCGCATCCATAAGTTTGGGAAGCACTGGTTCAGAAGGATTATTATTATTATTACGGGTATCTCCATGGAGTCAGCAGACTCATCGCGGGAGACCCAAACTAGCAAAACAATATCTGTCATATCTCTTCTTGAATTCATTTACAGACGAAGAGCTCACAACTAAGTCAGGCAATGAATTCCACTCATTCACCACCCTCCAGGCAAAAAACCTTGTTCTGACGCCTTTGTTAACCACACTCTTCTTTAATTTCCAGAGATGACCTCTTGTTCTTCCATCACTATCACACAGCTGAAACATTTCCCCTGCATCAATCCTATAAAAACCTTTTAGTAATTTGAATGTTTCTATCATATCCCCTCTTCTTCGCCTATCAACCAATCTCTGCAATCCACAAGCTCTCAATCTATCAATGTAGGGAGCATTTTTTATATCACTCACCAACTTGGTCACTCTTCTCTGAACCCTCTCCACAGCCTCCTCATCTCCAAGGAATCCAGGTGACCAGACCTGAGCACAGTAATCCAAATGTGGAAGTATCAATGCTTTATAAAGGGGAATAATAACCTCTTTATCTCTGGATGTCAGTGTGTTCCTCAACAACCAAGTAATCCTATGTGCAATCTTGGACACCTTAGCAATGTGTCCTCTGAACTTCATCTCCCTATCTACCAATACCGCTAAGTCCCTAGCCTCATCAATCTCTTGGAGTACCTTTCCATCGATGTAGTACACAGCTGGTAATCTTTTAATCTCAAAATGCATGACTTTACACTTTTCCACATTGAACTGACATCCATTTTCTTTTGCCCATTTTACCAGCTTATTTAAATCCTCCTGCAAACTTTCAACATCAGCTTGATTTTTTATTGCACTACACAACTTTGCATCATCAGCAAACAACTGAATATCTCCCTTTAAGCCGTTTCCTATATCATTTATATACAAATTAAACAACATTGGCCCAAACACAGAGCCCTGAGGCACACCACTGGTCACCTGCCTCATTCTGGACTCGGCTCCTCCATACACCACCTTATGGTATCTCTTCCTGAGCCATTCTCCTATCGATATCACCAATTTAATATCCATTCCCATCTGCTCCAATTTGCATAACAGTGTTCTATGGGGTATCCTGTCAAAAGCCTTAGCAAAATCCAGAAGTAAAGGATGAATTCCAGATGATTGGAGTAGAGCTCTCATAGTCCCCATATACAAAAAGAAAAACAAAACAGTGTGAGAATTACAGAGATATTATTCATGGTAAGATATATTCAAGTGTACTTGAGAAATGGTTGAGAAGGATTGTGGAAGGGAAGCTTGGTAAAGAACAAGCTGGATTCAGGCCAAATAGAGACTGTAAAGATCAGATTTTCACTTTATGACAAATAGTTGAGAAATCAAAGATCTATATTTAAGTTTTGTAGATCTAGAAAAGGCATATGAAAAGGTGCCAAGAGATAAGCTATTCAAAATGCTATATTATATGGTGTCCATGAGGTATTATATCAAGCAATACTTAGTCTTTATTTGAGTTGTAAGTCAGCAGTTAAAATTGAAGGAAGTACAGGAGGGTGGTTTAACCCCTTAATGTACCAATTAAAAATCGGAAAGCGGTCGTTTTTCTGACAATTTTTTGGGCGAGGGTGATTTGCTGGATCAAATTCATCATTATTTGAAAAATAATGATGAATTTGTGCAAACCCAAATGAAATAGCCAATACACGCTGTTGGCAACTTTTCTCAGCTGAAAGGAATTGCATCAATATTCAAAATCAATTTTGGTGCAATAAACAAAAGATGTGTCACAGACGTCTTTGTATGTTAAGGGGTTAATGTTAAATCTGGTGTCAGACAAGGATGCACATTATCACCTCTGTTATTCATTATCTATATGAATGAAATGGTATTAAACTGGATATCAAAATTGGAGTTGTTAATGTTAGCTCTTTGCTTTATGTACATGATGTTATACTTCTAAATAAATCCACTACAAGTTTGCAAGATTCACTGATTGAAATCTTCAATGAAATCTTCACCTTCAATATGGTGAAGATATGTAGACGATATCTTCATCATATGGCAAGACAACATGGAAAACCTACATGTTTGTCAACAGAATCAGCACACGCCACAATAATATCAAATTTACTCTATAAGTAGAAAACAACGAACAGCTACACTTCTTGGACATACTAGTTAAAAGACAAGGTAACCACATCAAACTATCCATTTACAAAAAACCTACGGACACTGGACGACATCTACATTACTCTTCAAACCATCATAGGCCACATAAACAGAGCATCATCCACATGTTGAGAAATCGAGCTAGAAACTTTATCTCCGATGATGAAGAAGTTCAAACAGAACTGTCTCAAATCACTATAACACTATTGCAAAATGGTTATCCTCGAAACATCATCAACAAATTTCTACACAAAGATAACCAACAAGAAAGAACAGTCTCCCAGCAAATTTTAACAGCAGTCATCCCCTTTATGGGTTCAATTTCCACCAAAATTGCGAGATTATTAAAGGCCCATAACATTAGGGTTGTATTTAAACCAACTACTAGCATCAGACAGGTTCTAAGATCTCCTAAAGATAGTGTCCCATTTTATAAATATCCACATGTGTATAATATTCCATGCACGTGCAGTCTTTCCTACATTGGACAAACTTCGAGAAGCCTGGAAATAAGACAGAAAGAAAATGTTGGCGATGTAAATCAAAACAGAACGATCACCTCCGGGTTAGCACATCACTTTTCAACTTTTGAACCACACTATAGACTAGAATAACAGCTCTATGCCCTATGTAGAGGAAGATTACAGACATTGATTATTTAAAGAAGCAGCAGTAGTGCTACATACAGGCAGCAACCTAAGCAGTAATCAAGGGGCCATACTGAACAATACTTGGAAAAATCTAATTAATTCCCTCAGTTCAACAGAACTACAATACGTGAATAATCATATTACGTATTTGCATGTAACGCGTGTTCATGATACTGAGTAGAAATGTCACGTGAATGTGTTGCCTTGGCAAACTAACAGGTACTAACTTTTTTTTTGTGTTCTTTTTTGCATTTATCATTTTTTTGTACTGTGCAAGCCTTGAAAAAGCTAGTCAATTACTAGGGAAACCGGTACACAATATTGTACGAACATACGTACGAATTAAAAATCTATGGTCAGTTTAACAATAAGTCTTATATTTTGTAACATTTTACGACCAAAACCATGTATAATTTAAATAATTCACTGACTAAATTGAATAACTGTTGTAACAGATATGCTATGAAGGTCAGAATAACAAGAAAGACAATGAAAATATCAACTGCATTGTGAATGTGAATGGAGAACCTATAGAACAAGTAAAACATTTCTGTTTCTTAGGCACAATGTTTAGTGAAGACGGTAAATTAAATATGAAAATAGATATCAGAATCAACAAAACTGGTATGGTAGGAAGTCGACTCAATAAATTTACATGGAATAAGAGAGAAATTAATCGGAACACTAAATTAACTGTATACGACACAGTGTTCAAGCCAATTTTAACTTATGGATTTGAGAACTGGGTTAGAAATAAAACACTTGACCAAAGACTGGAAACCAAAGATATGAGAGTTCTGAGAAAGATAGGGGGGGGGGGTGAACCAGTGGCATCAATGGCAATATCATATTAGAAACAAGGATATTAGAAAAGAACTTGACATTATTAATATCCAGGAATGTGTTAGCAGAGCTAGTCTCAAGTGGTATGGTCATTTAAACAGAATGGGAGAGGGAAGATTAGCAAAACAAGTGGTCTCTGCCTGGTTGGTAGGAAAAAGACCCAGAGGAAGACCATGATACAAGTGAATTGATATGGTAAAAATTTCTTAGAAGATAGGAATATAAGATCTGATAATGTTGGAGTCTTGACAGGTAACAGACTGATTTGGAGGAAAACCATAGATAGGAAGTTAGTAATGGTGTAAATTTGTCATGTAGTACTATCATATCCTGTACACCCCTTGAGGGTACATGTCTGGAATTTCATGATGATGACAATATTGTTGGTTGAGGTTATTGTATCTGCTTTCCAACCAACAAGCTGCAGGTTCAAATCCCACTATGTTTGGATTTTCTTTAGGTGAGAGATGAATTTCTTTGTCTGATGTAAAACCACAACCCCTCTTATTCGACACATGAAAGTGGTTTGAAAAGGATAATGTTTGTCTTTGGAGCATGGTTTCAGGACTGCACGAAATAAAAAATGCAAAAAAATATACAAAACTGATAAATTATTATATGGTATCTCCATACAGTACAGAGACTCATCATGGGAGACTCACACTACCCTCATAAACACAAAACCTATCATAACTTTCTTACACTTGTTCACTGTCAGAGCACTCGACTAATTTGGAAATCCATTCCACTCATTCACCACTCTCTATACAAAATATCTAGTCTGCACACTGTTGCTAAATACACTCTTACACAACTACCATGGATTTATTATAAACTGTGAGTAAATTACTAAGACAAGGACTTACCTTTTACAAAGCTTTTATAAAGGAGAGGTGACATCATTGAGACTTTTAAACTTTCAGGGGTATTTATAGGGTTGACACTGGGGAGTTCTTTTGCTTGGCGGAACAGTGGGAAGGAGTGATGACAAGGGGCATCCCTGGAAGTTACGAAAGTAAGCTGTGAGCAAGAGGGCAAGGAGCGGTTTCTTTGCATGAAGGGTGGTTGAACCGTGGAATGCATTGCCTGATAGTGTGGTGAGAGTAAGAAAGGTCAATGAGTTCAAGGAGTGGTATGATAGACTTTGTGTTTCCTAGGAAGGACCTTTCATGATGAGTCTTTTGACTTCATGGAGGCCTGAATAATAATAACGCTGTGCTGCCCACTACAGAGCATTGTATCCCTATCAACCAACCACTGAATTTTGCCTTTAACCAGCCTTTTCCGATACTTTAACAAACATTCCTGAGTATATATTGGGCTGTAGTTTGCTACTTCTGTCTCTTATTTATAATGTGTATTTTATATATATTTCCCTCTTTATGTATATTATTATTCTCTCTATATACTTATGAGGTGAAATATTATATAAATTTCTTTTACTAACAATTATTTTTATTTTGACTCCGAGTGTCCCTATATTATTATTATTATTATTATTATTATTCAGGCCTCCAAAGAGTCAAAAGACTCATCGAGGGAGGTCCTTCCTAAGACATAAAGTCTGTCAAGACTCACTGAGGGGAGGTCCCCCCCCCCCTGAGAAACACAAAGTCTATCATACCACTCTTTAAACTCACTGACCGTTCTCGCTCCCACCACTCCATCAGGCAATGCATTCCACGGCTCAACCACCCTCCACACAAAGAAACCACTCCTTACCCTCTTGCTCACAGTTTCCTTTCGTAACTTCCAGGGATGGCCTCTTGTCATCACTCCTTCCCGCTGATCAACCAAGCGAAAGAACTCCCCAGTGTCAACCCTGTAACCACCTCTCAACAGTTTAAAAGTCTCAATCATATCACCTCTCCTCCTTCTATCCACCAAACTCTGCAGTCCACATTCTCTCAGCCGATCCTCATAACTATCCTTGTACAGTCCTGAAACCATCTTTGTCATCCGTCTTTGTATCCTATACACAGTTAATTTATCCCCTTCAAATCCTGGGGACCAAATCTGAGAACAATAGTCCAAGTGTGGTCTGATCAGAGACTTATACAACGGAATGATAACCCTCTTATCTCTGCAGGTCAGTGTCCTTCTCATAATAGCAGCAATCCACTGTGTTACCTTCACCACCTTTGCAATATGTCCCCTACACTTCAGGTTTCTATCAATCATCAACCCCAGATCTCTTGTCTCCCCTACTTCCTCCAGTATAACTCCTCCCACAGAGTATGCAGCATCCCATCGATGTTTCCCAAACCTCAAGACCTTACATTTTGCTGCATTAAACTGACACCCCCATTCATTTGCCCATCTATCTAGCTTATTTAAATCCTCTTGCAGGGCTACCACATCTGCACTATTACTAATAATCCTTCCCAGCTTCGCATCATCTGCAAACAACTGAATATCCCCCTGCAATCCACTGGCTATGTCATTGATATAAAGGTTAAACAATATAGGTCCTAGTATTGAGCCCTGTGGGACCCCACTTGTAACCCTCTGCCTCCTGGAAATTGCTCCACCATACACAACTCTGATTCCTATCAGACAGCCAATCCTGAATCCAGTTGACCAATCTGACATCCAGACCCATGTGCTGCAACTTAAATATCAGCTTATCATGTGGCACCCTGTCAAATGCCTTCGCCAAGTCTAAGAAAATTGCAGTATATGCCTTTCCCTCATCTAATGTTCTTGTAACTTTATTATAAAAGGCTAGCATATTGCTAAAACAAGAGCGTCCTTTCACAAATCCATGTTGATTCTCACAGATAACATTACCCTCATCTGCCCAATGCTGTACACGGTCCCTCACTACTTTCTCCAAGATCTTAACAACTACTGATGACACACAGACTGGCCTATAATTATACACTTCCAGTCTGTTACCACCCTTATGCAATGGTACTATCTTACCTTCCTTCCATTCCCTGGGCACCTTTGCCAAAGCCAGACTTTCATTGAAAAACCACGTTAAAGGTACTGTCAATTCCCTAGCACGTTCTCTCAAAACTCGTGGCGAAATACCATCCAGTCCCACAGCTTTACTGACATCCAGAGTACTCAGTATCTGAAACACACTCTCCTCCTGTACCTCCAGACCTCGTACCAGTCCTATCCCTCTAGCATTAAAACTGACTCCTCTAGGATGAAATACTCCAATAAAGTGTTCATTGAACAATTCCACTATGTCCCCTGCATCAGTCACTCTATTCCCATTTTTATCCCACAATATCATTCTTCCACAGTCATTTCTCCTCCTACTGGCCACATAGCTAAAAAATTCCCTAGGAATTTCTTTGCATCTTAGGGCCAATCTCCTCTCATATTCCAGTTTCGCTTTCCTTACCACACTAGTCACTCTTCTGGCCTGTGTCTTATATTCCTCATGCATCTCTTCACCTATCTCCTTATATCTCTTCCATAGCCTCTTTTTCGCATGTAATTCCTGTTTAATATTGTTTGTCATCCACTTTACTCCAAATTGCGTCCTCTTCTTCACTCGTGGTATACAACTTACCATTGCTGATAACAAATATTCTTTCACAATTTCCCACGCACTGGTGATATCCCGGTCTTCGAATTCCTCCCTCCATGAAACTTCCCGAAGTTGACGTCTAAGACTATTATAATCACCTGCCTTATAATTCCACATAAGTTCCCGTCTCTTTGATACTCCTGCATGTCTATTCATTTTCCAAGTCAACACCATATGGTCACTCTCTCCAACTGGTGGGAGAGACGTCAACTCAGTTATTATCAACTCTTCTGATGCTATGACCAAATCCAAAATTTTTGAATCTCTTGTTCCCTCTGTTACATGTTACCTAAGACATTTGTCCCTCAAGAATTCTAGAAATTCCATTCCCCTATTGCTACATGCATCTTCCTCTCTCCAATTTATACTACTGAAGTTAAAATCTCCCATAACAATCATTCTTCTTGCACTTGCCAAACTTAGCTGTCTAAACATCTCCTGGTCCCCATCCTCTGTGCTCCTGGGTCTGTAGCAACACCCCACTAAATATCCTGTGTTACCTACCTCTACCTCACACCATACGCTCTCAAAATCATTTGTATCACTTCCTTCCAAATTCTCCACTCTTAGAGGACATAGGTCATCACTTATCATAAGCAGTACCCCACCACCACGCTTTCCATATGTTATTATATTTGCACAAAGAGTTCACTCCAATTGGTGCAATGACTTTAACTCACTCTTTCAGAATCCAACTAATCATTGACTCAATACCAAGTACAAAATAAACACATTTAATAAAACTAAAACAATATATATACACTTCTAGTAATAATACATAACTATAACTACAGATTATATGGATCCAAGGCCTTATTTAAAAATATAAACTTACTCTTAAGTCTAAACACGTTTTCTTTCACAATCACAAAAAAATGTTCATAGTCTTTTTCTCTTTCTGTTAAGGCTCTTTTCCAGAAGTTACAAGGCTCTGTACTTCATTTTCACGATCCTTTTCATCAATCAATATAACACACATAAAGTCTTCTTGACTATATCCTGTTTTCCTTTTAGTAATAATACTCATCAGATCAGGCACCTTTAATACCTAAAAATCTTCTTAATCAATATATTTTCTAAACTTTCACTTTCAGGCATTCTTAATACTTATAAGAGGCAGGTTTTTTTCGTGCAGAGTTGTGAATGATTGGAATGCCTTGCCTGAGAGTGTGGTGTCTGCAAGGAGTTTGAATGTGTTTAAGACCCGGTATGATGAGATGTGTGTGAGATAAAAGGACCTCCTAGATGAGTCTTTGACTCCATGAGGTCTTGTTTAATAATAATAATAATAATAATAATAATAATAAAACTTCCTTATCAATATTTTCTCTAAGAAAAACATTCACTTTAGAATGTAAGCAACAAGTTCTCCTTTCATTCACAATACTAAATTGACAGTCTTAACTTATTTCACCATAAAAACTTATAGTTTCAAGATTTCCTTTTATTCATTACTTATTTCTCCTTGAAACCTAATATTTCCACTATTCCCTTTTCGGAATACACTATAAAATATCTTCCGACTGCCACACACAAAAAAATATCAAGTTCCTTCTAGCTTGAATATTTACCGGCCAATTTATAAAAACTTACAGTTTCAAGATTTCCTTTTTATTCTTTACTTATTCCTGCTTGAAACCTATTATTTTCACTATTCCCTTTTCGGAATACATTATGAAATTTCCTTCTGACTGCCGCACAAAAAAATCAAGTTCCTCCCAACTTGAATATATCTCGGCCAGTGTTCTAAAAAACTTCCGAACGCTCTCTTGTTTACAACTGTAACTTGGATACGCAATGCTTTCCTTATCAGCTGTCAATCACACATCAAGTTCTCTCCGGGAGCATGCGCACTCTACAAAAGTCAGAAACTATGCACTACAATAAAATGGCTGACTCGCTGTATCCATCAGTGCTAAGAGAAAGTCTTTCACAAAACACAAAATTCAACATTTTAAAATATAACAAACTTTCTTATAAGTAACACAAATAATCAGTTTAGTAAGTACTTCAATATTTTTACTTCTTTATATATTACCTCTAATACAACATTTTCATAACGAGCACATCACAAATGCAGACACTGCGTGTATGAAAACAAAAACTAACAAGCATAATTAATACGTAAAAATATTCAGAATTTTTAATATGATTATTTTTAAAGTATCTCTATCAACCACTGAATTTTTCCTTTAACCAGCCTTTTCCGATACTTTAACAAACATTCCTGAGATATATATTGGGCTGTAGTTTGCTACTTCTGTCTTGGAGCATCCTTTATGTCCTGGAACTATCCTACCCTCATTCCACTCCCTTGGAACCTTACCAGAGCTATGCTTAGATTCAAAAACTTAATCATTAGTAATGCTAATTCCTTGCACATTCACATAAAAATAAAAATAAAAGAAAATCCTTAGCCCCCACACATGGACATTGCAGGTTCTCTAATACTCCCATTTTTTTTTTTTTTTTTTTTTTTTTTTTTTAGGAGGTGAGGGGGGGGGGGTTGAGAGGAATGAACAGTGATGTCTTCCAATCTCTGTCTGGATATTTTCTTCCAACTCTGTTGCCAGATTTTTTTCTGTTAATATATTCACTACTTTGTCCCCAGCTGCTCTCACAATCCCAATGACATTTTATCAACTCAAGGAAATTTTCTTTTTGGCAGCTGTTCCATTGTCCATATTACCTCACTTTTCATTATCATAGGTTTGAATAATTTAAGTCATTATATTTTCTTGGCAAAATATATGTAGATATGGTTTGTCGTTGCCTTCTATGTTTGCAGTGTATGCCTGTCTGGCATGGGAGATCCTACTTGGAGATAACAAATTTTCTCCTTTCAAATTCTTCTCAATATTAATATATTTTGTACACAAATTCACACCCATACTTCTCCATCTTTGTTTCAGTTCTTCTATTAAACGTTTTCTCAAATTACTTTTTAGTATTCCTAATCTAGGGTTAAACTTTCCTGTACCTCATTTATCTTTGTAAACAGGATCTACTGCCTATAATATTACTTTCTTAAATTTCCTTTCACTTTTTGTTTAAATGTTTTTCTTTATGTTCCTGGTCTGTCTCTGAAAATCTGCACTCAACTGTCTATCCCTTTCTTTCTTTCTCTGATATTCATTTTTCTTTTTTTTCCTGAATATCTTCTTCTGTCAGCCATTTACAATCATGATTTAATCATGATTAAATCATGATTGTAAATGGCTGACAGAAGAAGATATTTACAATCATGATTTAATCAGCTGCTTCCTATTTATTTTATTACTGTATATTTTGCTTCTTCCCACAGTTCTAATTCTCTTCCTTATCCAAATTTTGTAACTTTTTTTTCAACTTCTAATTTGAATGTTTCATTTATATGATTCAAATAAAATTCAATACAGTCACTTCTTAGCCATTAATTTCAATTTAACTTTAGCAATCATTAATTTTTGATTCTTTCTATAGTCAGCACCAGGTTGTGTTGTACCGCTTGACAGCACTTCTCTAATTATGATTGACCTGACTTCAATATATTCACAATAAAGAAATTGTTCTTGACACAAAACTCCATCCTTTCTTCTGCTTTTTGTCTCACTTTTGCATTCCAAATTTAACAATAGAAAATCTGTTATCTATAGCGTACACTAATTGTTACAATGTGCTGTAAAAATTCTACCTCTTGTTCACTTGCATCTAAGCGTTTCCATAGCGCAATTGGAAGAATGATGGTATATTGCACCCTTCAATTAGAAAAGGCCTAAGTTAGATTCCTGTTGTGACGGGAGGAATCTTTATATGGACTTTTTCAATGAAAGGTGAGTTAGTCGATCTCATACGGAAGCAGCAGGGTTTTTTCTCCCGGAAACTTGGGTTTTTTCATCCCACATACAGACAAATCAGCCCTTTAGAACACATGCAGTGTACATACAAAAAATACTTCTTGTGGTAGGCGATAGATGGCGCTGATGTAGTCAATGGATAGTAAAGGTTCGGTGCAGTGGTGGAGATGGAGAGTTGTACAGTGAGTGTCCTCTCGCGATGAGTCTTCGGACTCCTTGGAGGTGTCACGAATAATAATAATAATAATGGGTGCATATACTTCTGAGTGGGACATTCACTGGATATGCACCTATTCTGATCTGGATTATTCTGTCAGACACAAGATTATATCCTAAAATGCAGATTTCATCCTCTCTTCTAACTATAAATGCCACTTCATTTCTTCTGAAATATTCATGTCTAGAGTAGTAAATCCTAAAGTCATCAGTAGTGAAGTGACTCATTCTTGTCTATTTAAGTCATTATTTCTAAAATATTAATCTGAGTTCTTCTCATTTTTTTTCTTGTTACCAGTATCAATTTCCCTTGATATATGTTGCTTTTCACATACCATGTTCCTGTTTTATGTCAGTCAGTAAAGCAGACACACCTTCTTCTTCTGAAATTAACTATACTGGAGAATAAACTTCCTGAAGGTTTGATCAAAATTTAATTTCTTGAACCCAGAGGGCCCCGTATGAATAATTTAAGCCATTATATTTTCTTGGCAAAATATATGTAGATATGGTTTGTCTTGCCTTCTATGTTTGCGGTGCACGCCTGTCTGGCATGGGAGATCCTACTATGAGAAACTTCCAATTCTCCAGACAGCAAAGCCATCTCTGATCAAAGTTCATATCCACCACCACACTAAAGTAGTGTGCATCTGACATGAGGAGGAATCATCCTTATGTCCTTATAAGGACTGGCTTAAAGGGGCGAAGCAAAAATGCTTTTTATCTTCCCCATTATCTGTAGAGGACAGTGTAACAATAAGGTGTTATTGAGCTATTAAAGCTCTGATCATGGCAGGAGGATAACACAAATAGCCGAGCCTCAGTTAGAACTTCATTGGTTACAGCATTGCCATCCATTACCCTCCCAAGGAATCATTTCTTAGGAGCAGCTGTATAAATTCTATTTCCTTTTCTTCCTTTGACATTCCTGTTTCCAATCTGTATACAATTATTACACAGGAATCTCCGTGGAGTCAGAAAACTCATCATGGGAGACTTTCTCTGGCCTTCATACACACAATACCTAACATAGCTTTCCTTATCCCCATTCCACGAATTCACCACTCTTCAAGCAAAACATCTAGTCTGCACACCCTTACTAATGCACTCTTACACAAATTATAGAGATGATCTCCAGTTCCCTATTGTCCATATACTGAAAAATTTCTTTTGTGCCAATCATAAAGAATCTCTTTAATAACTTATAAGTTTCTATCATATTCCCTCTTTTCTGTCTATCAACTAAACTTTCCAACCCACACATACCTTCATTTTATCCTCATATGAAGTATTCCACAGACATGTCACCAAGAGGGATAATAACCTCCCTGTCTTCACTTTTTAATGTGATTTTTCAATGTCAGAGTAATACTGAGCTATTCTGCCAACTTTTGCAATATTATTATTATTATTATTATTATTATTATTATTATTAAAACAAGACCTCATGGAGTCAAAGACTCATCTAGGAGGTCCTTTTATCTTACACACACATCTCATCATACCGTGTCTTAAACACATTCAAACTACTTGCAGACACCACGCTCTCAGGCAGGGCATTCCAATCACTCACAACTCTGCACGAAAAAAACCTGCCTCTCACTCCCTTACTCACACCCTCCTTATACAGTTTCCAGGGATGACCTCTGGTTCTCCCCTGATCTCCCACTATTCTCTGTAGAACTTCTCCACCATTGATCCTATAACAACCCCTTACCAACTTGTAGGTCTCTATCATATCTCCCCTCTTCCTTCTCTCCACGAGACTCTGCAAATTACATCTTTTCAATCTTTCCTCATACTCAACATTCCAGAGGTCAGAAACTACCTTAGTCATTCGCCTTTGGACCCTTTCCAACATCTCTTCATCCTTCTGAAAACCCGGTGACCAAATCTGGGCACAATAGTCCAAGTGCGGCCTAATCAAAGCCTTATACATTGGAACAAGTATCTCCCTACTTCTACATGTCAGTGTCCTCCGCATCATTCCCAGAAGTCTTTGTGTTGTCTTCACAATTTTGGCAATGTGTCCCCTAAATTTTAGATCCTTATCCACTATCACCCCCAGATCTCTTATTTCCTCTACTTCCAACAATATATTCTCACCAAGCATAAATTCTGCATCCCATCTTTGTTTTCCAAATTTTAAAACCTTACATTTTGCAACATTGAACTCACATCCCCATTTGCTTGCCCAATCACTCAATTTATTCAAGTCTTCTTGCAAGGCCACAACATCTTCACTACTCTTTATGGTTCGTCCCAACTTTGCATCATCTGCAAACAACTGAATATCTCCATCCAAATCTTCACCAATATCATTAATATATAAGTTAAATAGTAATGGCCCTAAAACAGACCCCTGAGGCACTCCACTAGTGACTTTCCTTTTCCTGGATATTGCCCCACAATATGCCCCTGAACTTCAATTCTGTCCAACATTACACCCAAATTTCTAGCCTCATCAATCTCCTCCAATTCCATACCATCTGTATGATACATGGTATGTATCAAATTGATGGTATGATAATATTGTGCACATAGTATACAATCATACATTACACAACAGTAAAATGACAACCATTATTCTTTGCCAATATGAATTTATTTAAATCATCCTTCAAAATATCTACATCATCTTTATCAACTATTGCACCTCCAGTTTTGCATCAATGGCAAACAAGTGAAAATTAAAGAGCAGTGGCTTTAGTACAGAGCCTTGAGGCACTCCACTAATCACCCTCACTCTCCTAGATTCCACTGTGCCATATAATACTCTGATATCTGTCTGTCAGCCCCCTCCTCCCATCCATACCACTAACTTCTTATCCATCCCATTTACTCCAACTTATGTACTAGTTTTCAATGCAGTATTCTATCAATGCCCTCAAAACGTCCAGCAGTATCATTGTATAACCATTTCCTTTATCGAATTCTGTTATCACCTTATCATAAAATGTGAATAAACTACAAAAAACTACCTTACAAAAAATTCACACCTGATGAGCTGTAAAAATCTTATTTTTGTGTATACTGTAAGATCCCTTTACCAACTTACACTTCTATGATGTCTCCTCTCTTCATTCAATAGAATGAAGAAAAACTCAAATTTTGAAGACAATATTCCTTCAGTATATTCTCAAAACAATGAGAACAAACTGAAAGTAATTCCAGGGTCTTATTATCTTAGTTACCTAAAATGGGATCAACTGTTTCCTTCTCTACCAATTATATATTTGGTTTAATCCTTTATCCAAGTGTAAGCAAACAAAGCTTGTGCCTGAAGTATCTTCAGGACTGAGGCAACTTGTGGTAAAGGTGGACCAAGCTCTCATCACTCCTTGTCTTAGTATCTCCCATAATGCAAAGCGTTTATCCAGCACCACCTTTATCCTTTATGCAACACCTTTATCCATGTGTAAGCAAACCTTGTTTGCTTACACTTGGATAAAGGATTAAACCAAATATATAACTGGTAGCATAGCCAAGTGAAAAAACTTCCATGTTGCCTTATCTCTTTTGAACTCAGGTGACCATACTTGAGCACAGCAGTTTGTCAAGGTGAAGTCTTATCATAGCTGTTTACAGTGGAAGAATGACTTCCTTACTCATAAAAGTTAGTGTTGTAATTATTCATGATGCTAAGGTGATCCATAATCACCTTTGTTGTAAACAACTGTCTACTATCATTCCCAAGGTCTAGTTTTATTAATGACTTATGGACAATTACTCTTATATCCATAAGTCATATGTTAAGGATATATGAGTTTTGAACTGATGACATTGCACTTATCAATATTAAAATGACATTCACTGTCAATTTCCCACAGAACCAGTTTTTAGATTAACCCACAAGGATTCTGTAATGGAAATGTCCCTTATCATTCTTTCTAACTTTGCATCATTGGCAAATAACTGCATATTACTGTTCAAGACCAACCCTGATAGTAAATAATTATCCAGGCAAAGAACCTGCATAACTGGTAACCATCCTCTCAGGCTCACCACTCCATACATTATTCTCTGATACATGTTAGTTAGCAGTACTATATGTAACAATATTGCAGTGTATTCATTCCCTTTACGCTGCAGTTACTTTATTAAAATATGTGAGAAAATTTTAAAGCAAAACCTACCATTAACAGAGCCATGCCTGTCCTCTATGAAGGTAAGATGCTATTAAGAAAGAGGGGAAGATTTTCCCCTCATTCTTTCCTCACCAGAGGCAAAGCTAACAAAGCAGTTAAACTATAGCTTACTTATGTGTACTGTGAATGTAGCTTGTGTTTTGTTCATATATATGTATTCCCAATGATGACTATGATAAAGTGGTTGAAATGTCAAGTGTTATTTTTCTTAAATGTATGGGTATTATTTCTGGGAAAATTCCCATGTTACTCCTCTAAAAATAAACTATTATTTTAATGGCTAATACAGCCTTCTTTCATTTAGGTGTGCCCTTTTGTTTACTGTCATTGGCTCTTTACCCAAAAATCTAGGGCATTACTGAAGTGTTATGAAACTAATATATGAAGAATAAAAAATATAGGAGAAATTTTTTGGATGTTGTTTTCTGTCTCCTTGTTCAGGCAATGGCCTTCATATGCTGTTATAGGAAGGAGGTTTTTTGGGAAGTGGGAGTAAAGCAATGTGGGGAAATTATTTGAAAAAAAACAGGGTTTTTGATATATGTATAATATTATTATTATTAAAGGAGGGTAGAGAGCATTTTGGGAGGGAGGGGGAGTGAGCCGTTTCGACACCTGTCATCTTCAGAACTCGTGAGAGAAGTGGATGCTGTCATATCAGTTAGGTGTTTCTGTCTTTGGTATGCTTGTGTTGTCTCCTATTGGTCGGAGTCTTAACCTAATTTTTATATTGTGGAGCTTCCAACTCTCGGAGATTATGTAGGGTCAGTGGACATTTATTGAGTTTTTGTCACATTTTATGTCTATCGTTACCGATATTATAAGCATTGTTTTGTTGTCTTGTATGTCTAATATTATGGCCTTGTCGATTTGCAGTGTATGTTTTTGTTCAAGGGCATGGACTGCTATCTCAGTTTTTCCTGTACTTTGTATCCTGTTTTTCTTTTGGCTGTTGTGTTTTTTTATTGTTTAAATGTTCTGGAATAGAGATGTCAGGCATGGAAGTGTTCTTATAGTCTTCTCCATAAACACCTGATGGTAGAACCTGTGTAGGTGGATAAATGAAATCCATCACAGTCTTTTTGGCAGAGAAATTTGTAAACAACGTTGTGGTGTTCTAATATTTCTTTGTGTGTGTGAGGTTTTGTAGGTTTTAGAAGTGTTGCCAATTTTTGGTTTGCAGTGAACACCAGTTTAAATGATAAATGAATAATAGTTTAATAAATAATAGTTGAAATGTATATAAAGTAATATACAGTAATAGCTGAATAATAGTTTAAATTTATACAAAGTAATTGCTCTAACACATTTTTGTCTCCACAAATTCTACACACGGTGAGCAGCATTCATGTAGCCATGAGAGTAAGAATAAATTCATGATTAATATAAAGCACAAGCAAGAAAAATGAACAGCATCTCAATGAAGGCAACTATGACAAACAGGATAAATGAAATCCAATAATTCCCTTGCTGTGTAATGAATAAAAATAAGAATTACTCCAGTGGAATAAATTTAATGAATTCAGCTGATAAAAGTAGCAACAAAAGTAGATGAAATGGTTTAATTAGTAAGTGATTACTTTGTCAGGATGTATCATCCAGGTGAACATAAGGTAGTGCTGAAAGACATACAAGTGTTAGGTAAGTAAGGGTTTGAGAACAAGATTTTTTAGCTTGAAGAGTAACGAATGACAAGAATGGATTACGAGAGGTGGTTCATGAATGACAAATTTATCTATAATAGTTAGTCTGAGCTTCCCACAATGTCTTCAAAATCCATGATGTCCACACAATAACAACATCCTGATCTGTATCAAGCAAACAATTGAATATAATACTCAATTTTGATATCAGGTTTCATGCCAAATTTCTTCAAGTGAACAGATAAAGAAGTGAAGATAACGTGCAACCTTGTTCTTACATCTCACTTCACAAAGTAAGATGTAAGAATGTATCCTATGCATCCTTTAATTCAAATTACTGGCTTAAAGTAATATATGGCTTATATTATATCCCATTTATGCTATATAAGTTCTTTGATGCTACTGGCCACATAGTTAAAAACTTCCCTAAGATTTTCTTTGGATCTTGGTGCCAATATCTCATATTCCAGTTTTGCCTTCCTTCCTTCCTTACTGGTCCAGAGTTTGGCAAGTGAAGAAAAATTATTGTTATGGGAGATTTTAACTACAACAGTACAAGCTGGTAAGAGGAAAACACATATAGTAATAAGGGGATGGAATTTCTAGAATTCTTGAGGGACAAATGTCTTAGTAATACAGGGAACAAGAGGTTCAAGAGTTTTGGATTTGGTCATAGCATCACAAGAGCTGATAATGAGTGAGATGGCATCTCTCCCACCAGTTGGAGAGAGTGACCATGTGGTTTTGACTTGGAAGATGAATAGAAATGCAGGAGTATCAAAGAAAAGGAACCCATGTGGAATTATATGGAATTATATGCCCTCCATGGGACTGCTCCTAGTTGATACCTAAGATTATAATAGTCTTAGGTATCAACTAGGGGCAGTCCCATGGAGGGCAGAATTGGAAGGCCAGGATATCATTAGTGCTTGGGAAATTGTGAAGGAATATTTGTTAGCAGCAATAGTAAGCTGTATTCCACAAGTGAAGGAGCGGACACAATTTTGTATAAAGTGGATGACAAGAAATATCAAACAGGAACTCCAGTTGAAAAAGAGATTATGGAGGAAATATAAGCAGAGGAGGTGGAGGACAGATACAAGAAGAATATAAGACAGAGGCCAGGAGAGTGACTAGTATGGTAAGGAGGGAAAAACTGAAATATGAGAAGAGATGGGAACTAAGATCCAAAAAAATCCTAGGGAATTTTTCAGCTATGTGGCCAGGAGGAGGAGAAATGATTGCGGAAGAATGACACTGCAGGATAAAAATGGGAATAAAGTGACTGGTGCAGAGGACATATTGGAGTTGTTCAATGAGCACTTTATTGGAGTATTTCATCCTGGAGAAGGTTTTAATACTAGAGGGATAGGGCAGGTTCAGGATTTAGAGGTGCAAGAGAAGAGTGGTTCCAAATACTGAGTACTCTGGATATCAGTAAAGCTGTGTGACTGGATGGTATTTCACCTCGGGTTTTGACAGAATGCGCTAAAGAACTCACAGCCCCGTTGAACGGGGCTGTCAGTTGCTCTTCAATAAGTCTCGCTGTAGGAAAGGTACCCAAGGAATGGTAGGAAGGTAAGATAGTGCCGCTGCAAAAAGGTGGTAGCAGACTGGAAGTGTCTAATTATGGACCACTTTGTGTATCCTCAGTAGTTGTTAAGGTCTTGGAGAAATTAGCGAGGGACTATATACAGTGTTGGGCAGATGATGGTAATGTTATCTGTGGGATCAACATGGATTTATTAAGAGGCACTTTTGCTTTAGTAATATGAGTGCCTTTCATAATAAAGTGACAAGAGCAGTTGATTAGGAAAAGGCATATACCGTCTTTTTTTTTTTTTGGATTTTGCAAAAGCATTTGACAGGATGCCACATGATAAGCTGATATTTAAATTGCAGCACATGGGTTTAAATGTCGGGTTAGTCAACTGGATTCAGGATTGGCTGTCTGATAGGTATTAGGGAGTTGTGTATGGTGGTGCAATATCAAAGAAGAAGGTTACGACTGGGGTCCAACAGAGCTTAGTATTGGGACCTGTCTTGTTCAACCTTTATATCAATGGCATTGTCAATGGATTGCAAAGAGGATATTCAGTTGTTTGCAGATGATGGGAAGCTGGGAAGGGTTATCAGTAATAGTGCAGATGAGGCAGCGCTGCAGAAGGATTTGAATAAACTAGACAGATGAGTGGTATGATAGACTTTGTGTTTCCTAAGAAGGACCTCCCACGATGAGCCTCTTGACTCCATGGAAGCCTGAATAATAATAAATAAATAATAAGCTTTTCTCTTGGCACCTTGTCATTTGCCTTTTCCAACTCTACAAAATACACAAATTCTTGTTATATTGCCATGATTTCTTGAATATTTGTCTCAAAAAGAAAATCTGATTCTGACAATCGCAACCCGCATTTTCTTTTCTAGGTTTACTCTTCTCAAGTGTGTATGTATATCTTATGGAAACACTCAGTGGAGAAATTATTATTATGTGATCCCTTCAAGGAGTCCAAGGACTCAATGCGCGAGGGCACTGTACTCGGCTACCCATATATCTAACAGTCTTCCTTATTACATTCATCTGTATTTCTCACATTTATGACATAATGGCATCTCTGATCTAGATCTTTTGAGTTATACTCCTGTAAACTTTTATACCTCTGTATTTGTGCAATTTTGGTTAAATATCGACTCTTCCAGATTTCTGCAAGTCCATATTATGTATAATTAGCTATATCTGTCTCCAATGCTGAAATGTACCTATCCATGTTTTGATGGTAATAAACAACACAGACATCATGAAAAGCAATTAATAAATAATATATTCAATAGCTAATATTTCACCATATTTTAAACCCGCATCCTGAGAGTACGAAACTGCCATTATTATTATTATTATTATTATTATTATTAAACAAGACCTCATGGAGTCAAAGACTCATCTAGGAGGTCCTTTTATCTTACACACACATCTCATCATACCGTGTCTTAAACACATTCAAACTACTTGCAGACACCACCCTCTCAGCCATGAGCAACAATTAGTTTAGACAGCAATTCAAATGTAACAAACAAAAGACCTAAAGTTCTAACTTAATATCTAACCGTAATAACAGTAATATCAGTTGTCAAACTGGAGTTGATCTTAAAATAGAATGTATATTCTATTGTATGTTGTAATTTCCTTAAGCTATTTAGTAAAAGAGTATCTCTATATTGCACATTTGCTTACTTGCATCTAATTCTGTGTCCAAAGCATGGTCTGTCTATTAGGCCTCATTTACTAATGATGATAGCACATGTGTTGAAGGCCAAAATTATGGTTATTTCATGCACTTTAGAATGTGACAGAAGTTGGCACTTGTCCTTTGTATAGAAGATGAGAGTTGGCAGTTTGAGGTGTGCACATTTGAATGGGATTTCTCTCTCATGCATCCAGGTACATATTTTCAGGTGTTTGCCAGATACATGAGACAGAAATAGAAGTTTGATTTAATGGGAGAGATGTAGAATCTTATTTCATAGGAGTTATAATAATTGATTAAAAGATATGTTGTGGTTGTTTGAAATTGCAACTAACGCAACTAAAGCTATGAGGAGAGTGAATTATATCTGTAATTAGCATTTGTTTCTTCAGGCCACTTTTTCTTTATCTAGGATGAAAATCCTAAGTTATCAGGAGGAAAAACTCTATCGCCCTGTATGAGACAGGCCAGGCTAAAATATATGACATAGGGACCCATAATTTGTGGTAATTTGGGGCCATTAAGTAAAATAAGGGTTACTTGAATGCAAGCACTGTGATACCACGACAGTCAATCTGATAACTGACATGGTTACTAAGGAACTAATGGGTGGTAGCATATGCAGTACAGCATGGATATTATTATTATTATTAAACAAGACCTCATGGAGTCAAAGACTCATCTAGGAGGTCCTTTTATCTCACACACATCTCATCATACCGGGTCTTAAACACATTCAAACTCCTTGCAGACACCACACTCTCAGGCAAGGCATTCCAATCATTCACAACTCTGCATGAAAAAAACCTGCCTCTCACTCCCCTGCTCACACCTTCTTTATTCAGTTTCCAGGGATGACCTCTGGTTCTCCCCTGATCTCCCACTATTCTCTGTAGAACTTCTCCACCATTGATCCTATAACAACCCCTTACCAACTTGTAGGTCTCTATCATATCTCCCCTCTTCCTTCTCTCCACTAGACTCTGCAAATTACATCTTTTCAATCTTTCCTCATACCCGACATTCCAGAGGTCAGAAACTACCTTAGTCAGTTGCCTTTGGACCCTTTCCAACATCTCTTCATCCTTCTGAAAACCAGGTGACCAAAGCTGGGCACAATAGTCCATGTGTGGCCTAATCAAAGCCTTATACAATGGAACAAGAATCTCCCTACTTCTACACATCAGTGTCCTCCTCATCATTCCCAGAAGTCTGTGTTGTCTTCACAATTTTGGCGATGTGTCCCCTAAATTTTAGATCCTTATCCACTATCACTCCCAGATCTCTTATTTCCTCTACTTCCAACAATATATTCTCACCAAGCATAAATTCTGCATCCCATCTTTGTTTTCCAAATTTTAAAACCTTACATTTTGCAACATTGAACTCACATCCCCATTTGCTTACCCAATCACTCAATTTATTCAAGTCTTCTTGCAAGGCCACAACATCTTCACTACTCTTTATGGTTCGTCCCAACTTTGCATCATCTGCAAACAACTGAATATCTCCATCCAAATATGCTGGACAAAGGGACGATCCATGTCCTGGGCAGGACAGTGCAAGTTTTCATCACATTACTCAGAATGAAGCGCAATTGAAACCTTATGAATTATTGATTTCTGGAATTTTCCATTTAATATTTTTTGGGATTGGAGTTGACCACAGGTAACTGAAACTGCAGAAAGTGAATCTGCACATGGAGGGGGGGGGGTTACAGTAGAAATCAGCTAAAGAGGGAAAGGAGGCATTGCAATAACATCTATTTATTTGCATCTATTTGTTTTCTTTATATGTAAAACAACATGCAGAGGTTTAATATGAAAGTTTTATCTTGATGGAAAAAAATTCATTTCTTTTAGCCAAGAGGTAACTTTTATTCAATAATTTAAGAACTTTTGTATGATACTGATCTATAATTTGGTAAGTAGAACTCTCATTTAGAAAGAGCATTTTTTGTTGTATTCATTATGATTTTGTATTCTGGACACCAACTTAGGCATCCGCCTTTACCCACAATCAGTGCTCTGGATCCAAAAGGCCAGTATCACTAAAGCCGAGAATAATATTACTATTATTAATATAGTATGCAGGTACCTCCATTGAGTCCATATGCTCATCGTGAGAGGTCCATTTTAAAAACTTTAATCAAGAATTGTCAATACCTGTCATATTTTGCCTTGATATTATTCACCAGCAAAGCACAGATAACTGACTGGCAATCTATTCCACTTACTCACCAAGCAAAAAGTCTATTCTCACTCCCCACTCCCTTGCTAACCATTCAATTTACACAGATGACCTCTTAGTATTTCTCACATTATTCATGAAGGGGAACATTTTGCCCACATCAGTCCTGTAAATTGCCCATATGTAACTTACATGTCTCTATCTTATCTCCCTTTGTCTGCCAAACAACCAGCTTCTATAAACCCACAAATCTTCAACCTCTCCTCATATAGAGCATCATACAGTCCTGCCACCATCTTAGTTACTCGCCTCTGAATCCATTCCACCTCATCCACACCTGCAATAAAACTCAGGGAACCAAATCTGTGCACAATAAACCATATGAGGCATTATCAAACCCTTATAAAGAAGAATAATAACCTTTTTATCCCTGCATTTCAGGATATTTCTCAATAATTAGGTAATCCTATGACTCATTAAGAGATGCCAAATATTACACGCAGCAGCTATTTTACTATTCTTGAATTCATTCACACTGCTTGCACACACCACATTCAATGGCAATACATTCCAATCATGCACCACCCTACGAGAGAAAATTCTAGCCCTCATACCCTTCTTAGCAGAATTCATTCTTAGCTTCCAAGGCTGCCCTTTTCCCATCCTCCATAAAATGAAAAATTCCATCAACTGAAATCCTGTATGACCTTTTCATACATTTGTATGTTCAATCATATCGCTTCCTCTTTCTACTGTTTTCTAATGTCTGCAGTCGACAAATTCTCATTCTCGCTTCAGTGTTCTAATCTAATCAGTGTTCCATAATCCTGATATCCTTTTAACACTCTCCTTTGCACTCTCTCCACTGTATCAGAATCAGAAAAGAAACTAGGAGACTAGACCTGCGCAAAATAATTTAAGTAAGGTTTTACCAAGGCCTTGTAAAGAGACAAAATGACAGTTAAATTTACATGTTAAAGTTTGTTTCAGCATTGCCATTATTTTTTGAGTTGTATTTGCAATTAGGCTACATGGGCCCCTGAACTTCAACTCCCTTTCTACTAACACTCTAAGATCCTAGCCTGTTCAATTTCTTCTAGCATAATCCCACCAATATAATACAATACTGGGTATCTAATCAGGCTGAACTCACATGAGCAGATTTTTAGCAGTGATATTGAATAACATAAGAGCTAGAATGTGTCAGAAGAGAAGATTGGAATATGTAGATGCTTGGAGGGTGTTTAAGGACAGAGAAGAATTGTATGCAAGAGACCACTTGCAGTTGAATGAGGAAGGACGTAGGCATCTGGAGAGAGAGATTGCTGTTCTGAACGAGTCAGTGGGTCAATGCAGGGAAACCAGAATGCCTAAGGTGGATGGTAGCAGGGGAGGACTCTTGTGGGAAAGGGTAGTACTTGGGAGAAGGGGAACAACATCAGGTAACACTGAGCACATTGGAATCTAGAAGAGATAATGCTGGGTATAGAAATAGTGGCATTTTTATGCTTTATACTAATGCCAGGAGTATCCAGAATTAAGGAGAAGGATTAGTGGCGCTGATAGCATCAGCCTGGCCAAATATTATTGGGATCTCTGAGACGTGGTTGACGGAAAATAACAGGAATACGAGTAGCAGGATACAGCATTTTTTGGCAGGATAGGAAGGGAAAGCAGGGTGGTGGAGTACTGCTTATGATAAGTGACAACTTATATCCTCTAAGAGTGGAGCCTTTGGAAGGCAGTGACACTAATCTTTTTGAAAGCATATGGTATGAGGTAGAGATAGGCAAGACGGGATATTTAGTGGGGTGTTGCTATAACCCAAGGAGCACAAAGGGTGGGGACCAGGAGATGTTTAGACAGTTGAAGAAGAATGATTGTTATGAGAGATTTTAACTACAGCAGTATAAATTGGGGAGAGGAAGTTGCATGTAGCAATAAGAAATGGAATTTCTAGATTTCTTGACATGTTGCCTAAGACAAATATGTCCTCTAAGAGTCTTAGGCAACATGTAATAGAAGGAACAACAGGTTCAAGAGTTTTGGATTGGGTCATAGCATCAGAAGAGTTGATAATGAGTGAGATGATATCTCTCCCACAAGTTGGAGAGAGTGACCATGTGGTTTTGACTTGGAAGATGAATAGACATGCAGGAGTATCAAAGAGATGGGAACATATGTGAAATTATAAGGCAGGTGATTATAATAGTCTTAGACATCAACTTGGGGAAGTTTCATGGAGGGAGGAATTGAAAGGCCAGGATATCATTAGTGCTTGGGAAATTGTGAAGGAATATTTCATAGCAACAAAAGTAAGCTGTATTCCACAAGTGAAGAAGCAGACACAATTTGGTGTAAAGTGGATGACAAACAATATTAAACAGGAACTGCATGTGAAAAAGAGGCTATGGAAGAGATATAAAGAGAGAGAGAGAGGTGAAGAGCAGATGCATGAAGAATATAAGATACAGGCCATGAGAGTGATTCGTATGGTAAGGAAAGTTAAACTGGAATATGAGAAGGGATTGGTTATAAGATCAAAGAAAATCCTAAGGAATTTTTTAGATATATGGCCAGTAGAAAAAATGATTATGGAATAATGACATTGTGGGATAAAAATGGGAATAGAGTGACTGATGCAGAGGACATAGTGGAAGTGTTCAATGAACACTTTATTGGAGTATTTCATCCTGGAGGAGTAAATTTTAATACTCGAATAATAGGGGAGGTTCGAGGTTTAGAGGTGCAGGAGGAGAGTGTGTTCCAAATACTGAGTACTCTGGATGTCAGTAAAGCTGTGGGACTGGATGGTATTTCACCATGAGTTTTGAGAGAATGTGCTAAGGAACTCACAGCTTCTTTCAGCTGGCTTTTCAATGAAAGTCTGGTTACGGGAAAGGTGCCCAGAGAATGGAAGTGTTATACCCTGATAAGTTGGAACATGAGATATTTCAACCTATCATTGTATAACAGAGCGAACACACAATAAGAAACATTATAACATGCTTGTCTCTAGGTATCAAATATTTCAAACTAAAAGAAAACAAATAGTTATTTACATAATATTTCAATCAGGGACCACTCACTAGTTAGTATAAATAATAGTGGAGGTGTAAACATTTAACATTTTTGTTAGAGCAATAAGTACTAGAAGTCATAGAGTGATTTGCAGAAATTCTAAGGGGGGATGTAAGTCCAAAGGTCAGGAATCAGTAACGTGAGGGGGGAGGGATCAGTTTGCCCCAGGCATTCACGTGACGACAGCATACGAAAAACGTAGCGGAGAAGGCTGGACGCTGTGACGTTGACCTACGTGAAAGCGCTAGGTGGACATCGCTGAGGGCGAGAATCGCCGGGAACCAAGGCGAAATATAAGGGTCAAGCACCCCCCCCCCCCCGCCATACGGGACTTTTTTTTGTTCCTGATCTCCTGGTGTTGGTCTCACTGTGTCGTGAGTGGGTGAAGGATGGCAGTGCCTCCACTCCGAAGGGTTTTGATAGAGGCATCGCAAGAACTAGAAGGTTGTATCTCCGCAGAAAGAGTAAGGCCGGCCGTCCACGGAAAGCCAGAAAGGAACCCATGGATATTTTGATTAAGGAGAGACAGATTCTTGAGGATCACTTAATGCGATGCAGTTCAAGATAGATAAGTACACTTTATAGTATTTGTTAACTATGAATGAAAGGATTTGTACCGTGCTGTGAATCTAAGGAAGGAACATTAATAATATTATACAGGACTAAACTGTAGTGATCCTGAGAAAGTTACCATATATTTACTGTCTCTTACTATGATCTAATTATGTTATATGTTTAAAGAGGTTATGATAAAGTTCAGAGTAAAGAATTGCTATTAATGACAAGATTGTAAATGATATAGATGCTATTATATGTTTAAAGAGGTTATGATAAAGTTCAGAGTAAAGAATTGCTATTAATGACAAGATTGTAAAAGATATAGATGCTATTTTGAGTGGTTTGATTGAAACTGAATTAGAAAAGAATTATTGAGATTATTATGCATAATTTAGGTGTTTTAATGTTGATAAGATTTATACTGTAAAAATTAACAATAGTCAGTCTGAGTGTCCTTGTGATTTTGGAATGTTTTAATGTTATTATTATTATTAGTATTATTATTATTATTAAACAAGACCTCATGGAGTCAAAGACTCATCTAGGAGGTCCTTTTATCTCACACACATCTCATCATACCGGGTCTTAAACACATTCAAACTCCTTGCAGACACCACACTCTCAGGCAAGGCATTCCAATCATTCACAACTCTGCACGAAAAAAACCTGCCTCTGACTCCCCTACTCACACCCTCCTTATACAGTTTTCAGGGATGACCTCTGGTTCTCCCCTGATCTCCCACTATTCTCTGTAGTACTTCTCCACCATTGATCCTCTAACAACCTCTTACCAACTTGTAGGTCTCTATCATATCTCCCCTCTTCCTTCTCTCCACTAGACTCTGCAAATCACATCTTTTCAATCTTTCCTCATACTCGACATTCCAGAGGTCAGAAACTACCTTAGTCAGTTGCCTTTGGACCCTTTCCAACATCTCTTCATCCTTCTGAAAACCAGGTGACCAAATCTGGGCACAGCAGTCCATGTGTGGCCTAATCAAAGCCTTATACAATGGAACAAGAATCTCCCTACTTCTACACGTCAGTCTCATCATTCCCAGAAGTCTTTCTGTTGTCTTCACAATTTTGGCGATGTATCCCCTAAATTTTAGATCCTTATCCACTATCACTCCCAGATCTCTTATTTCCTCTACTTCCAACAATATATTCTCACCAAGCATAAATTCTGCACCCCATCTTTGTTTTCCAAATTTTAAAACCTTACATTTTGCAACATTGAACTCACATCCCCATTTGCTTGCCCAATCACTCAATTTATTCAAGTCTTCTTGCAAGACCACAACATCTTCATTACTCTTTATGGTTTGTCCCAACTTTGCATCATCTGCAAACAACTGAATATCTCCATCCAAATCTTCGCCAATATCATTAATATACAAGTTAAATAGTAATGGCCCTAAAACAGATCCTTGAGGCACTCCACTAGTGACTTTCCTTTTCCTGGATATTGCACCCCCATACACAACTTGTTGATACCTATCAGATAGCCAGTCTCCAATCCAATGCACTAATCTAATATCCAACCCCATCTGCTCTAGTTTGACTGTCAACTTATCATTAGGTACTCTATCAAAAGCTTTTGCGAAATCCAAGTATATTACTGTGTATCCTTCTCCTCTGTCCAAGGAAGCAGTCACTTTATTGTAATAAGTAAGTAGATTACTAAAACACGACCTCCCTTTAGCAAATCCATGCTGTCCACCAAAGATTATACCATTGTTGTCAACCCAACTCTGGATCCTAGTTCTCACAAGCTTCTCCAACAACTTAACCACAACACCTGACACACAGATAGGCCTATAGTTTGATGCTTGAGTTCGATCACCTCCTTTATGAAGTGGCACAATCTTGCCCTCCTTCCACTCTTTAGGGACTTGACCAAGTGCAAGACTCGTATTAAAAAAATATGTCAAGGCAGGTGTCAACTCTCTGGCACATTCCTTGAATGTGCCAGAGAATACGCGGTGATATATTATCAAGTCCCACAGCCTTATTTACATCTAGTTTACTCAACTCCCCAAACACCTCTTGCTCACTTACAGTCAGTCTCTCCTCCCCATCATCAACTGCTCTTAATCTCTCCATGAAATTGCATTCACAAGATTGAAAGATCTTTATTAACTACTCATTAAGTATCTCCACCACACATTCTGCAACAGCTGTCTTTATACCATTTCCTCCAATCAATGTCATCCTTCCATAATCATTCTTTCTTTTGCTGGCTACATATCGAAAGAACTCCCTAGGATTCTTTTTAGCTTCATTAGCTAACTGCTGTTCTTACCTCTCTTTAGCTACTCTCACCAACCAAGTCACCCTCCTTGCCTGGTCTTTGTAGACCTCATGAAATTGGTTACTTCCACTTCTCTTATGCTGCCTCCACAATGCCTTTTTTCTCTGTATTGCATGCTTAATCTCTTTATTCATCCATCTCACACCTACCTTATTTAACCTTCTCACCCATGGTATACATTTAGACATTGCATCCACTAAATATTTTTTGAAAATCCCCCAAGCTGCATTGATCTCTTTTCCAGCTAACTCCTCATTCCATGCTACACCTGCAAGCTAACCTGACTGTCAGGAACTCTCTTAGATTGAGATTCAAGTTTACATGTACAGTATGTACATAATTATAGTATCTAATAAACTTTGCTTTTGAATACAATTAAGTCTATCTGTGATTTTGAAATCCGATGCACCGCTTATAAAAACTAACACGAACCTAGGCGGGGAAATTAAAAGGAAGAGATTTTGGCCACGTCTGCAAAGGTCAAGGTATCACTTAAATACTATCTAGAGATCACCTCTTGATTGATATTATTATTTAATCTAAAAGCGCTTAGTGGTGCAGCAAAAATATAAATTTCTTAAGTGTTTTACGAGAGGTTGATCTCAGATACTCTGATACTCTGGTATTGGCTCGACCCTGGGGCAATTCCATTGTTATTCAGAGGTACCACATGATGCCTGAGAAAGAGTTGAATGAGAATTTGAGTAAAAGAATAAAAGAGTAATTATATTAGAGATAGGGACACAACAGAAGGAAGGTAAGATAGCGCCATTGCACAAGGGTGGTAACAGACTGGAAGAGTCTAATTATAAGCCAGTTTGTGTGTGTCATCAGTAGGTGTTAAGATTTTGGAGAAATTAGTTAGGGACCGTATACAACATTGGGCAGATGAGGGTAATGTTACCTGTGAGAGTCTTCAACATGGATTTGTGAGGGATGCTCTTGTTTTAGTACAAGAGCAGTAGATGAGGGAAAGGCATATACCGCCATTTTCTTGAATTTAGCGAAGGCATTTGACAGGGTGCCACATGATAAGCTGATATTTAAGTTGCAGCACATGGCTTTGGATGTCAGGTTGGTCAACTGGATACAGGATTGGCTGTTTGATAGGTATCAGAGAGTTATGTATGGTGGAGCAGTTTCAAGGAAGCAGAGGATTACAAGTGGGGTCCCAAGGGCTCAGTACTGCAACCTATATTGTTCAATCTTTATATCAATGACATTGGCAGTGCATTGCAGGGCATTACTCACACATTCAGTTGTTTGCAGATGATATGAAGCTTGGAAGGGTTATTAGTAATAGTACAAACATGATAGTCCTGCAAGAGGATTTGAATAAGCTACACAAATGGGCAAATTAATGGGGATGTCAGTTTAATGCAGCAAAATGTAAGGTCTTGAGGTTTGGAGCACATCGATGGGACGCTGCATACTCTATTGGAGGAGCTATACTGCAGGAAGTAGGGGAGACAAGAGATCTGGGGTTGCTGATTGATAGAAACCTGAAATTCAAGGGACATATTGCAAAGGTGAAGGTAACACAGAGGATTGCTGCAATAATGAGGACACTGACCTGCAGAGATAAAAGAATTATCATTCTGTTGTATAGGACCCTGATCAGATCACACTTACACTATTGTTCTCAGATTTGGTTCCCAGCATTTGAAGGGGACAAATTAACCATGGAAAGGGTACAAAGGCAGATAACAAAGACAGTTTTGGGATTGCACAATGTTAGTTATGAGGATCGGCTGAGGGAATGTGAACTGCAGAGTTTGGTGAATAGAAGAAGGAGAGGTGATATGATTGAGACTTTTAAACTGTTGAGATGTGGTTATAGGGTTGACACTGGGGAGTTCTTTTGCTTGATTGAACAGCGGGAAGCAGTTATGACAAGGGCCATCCCTGGAAGTTACGAAAGGAAACTGTGAGCAAGAGGGTGAGGAGTGGTTTCTTTGCATGGAGGGTGGTTGAACCATGGAATGCATTGCCTGATAGAGTTGTGAGAGTGAGAACGATCAATGAGTTTAAGAAGTGGTATGATAGACTTTGTGTTTCCTAGGAGGGCCCTCCCACGATGAGTCTTGATAGACTTGTGTTTCCTGCGAAAGACCTCACGCGATGAATCTTTTGACTCCTTTGAGGCCTAAATAATAATAATAATAATAATAATAATAACTAAGCCATGCCCACAGTTCCAGGCTATTCAAATCATTCTGCAAGCACTGCATATCAGTAACATTCCAAATTACCCTATCCGTGTTTGCTTCATCAGCAAATAGCTGTATGTTGCTTGTCAAATCCTTCCCAATATCAGTAATGTATAGATTGAATAACAGTGGACCAAGCACTGATCCTTGTGATACACCTCTGATTACCTTAAATCCTGCGACTCACATCCCCCATATACCATTTTTTGATATCTGTCAGTCAGCCATCCTCTTATCCACATTAATATTCTATAATCCAAACCTATATTCTCCAATTTATGCAACAATCTACTATGCTGTATTCTGTCAAAAACCTTAACAAAATCCAATATCAAGGTGTATCCATTCCCCTTGTCTAGTTCAATGGTAACATTATTATAGAACGTGAACAATTTGCTAAAACATGACCTTCCTTAATAAACCCATGCTGTTCATTGCAATATAAAGATTCACTCTCAACCCATTTCTGAATGCAAGCACTCACCTATTTTTCCAAAATCTTCACCATCACTCCTGAGATGCGAATTGGTCGATAGGTGGATACATCAGTCTTTGCACCACCCTTATGTAATGGAATTACCATACATTCTTTCCATTCCTGCGAAATCATCCCTATTCTGAGACTCATATTAAACAGCCTGGTCAAACCAATAGTCAATTCAGCCGAACACTGTTTTAGCACACATGCTGAAATCTTATTCAGTTTGTGCAACAGCTCTAATATCTCATCCTCATACACCTGAGATTCTATACATACTAATGACAGAAGTATAAGGAACAAGAGGGAAGAGTTTTTGCCACTGGTTAGTGCAATCTCACCAAAAGTTATAGGAATTAGGCACCTAATGTTATAGTTATAGGCACCTAATGCAGAGAGTCAGGGAAACTAGATCATCAAGGGAGGAATGGGAAAAATGTATGTGAAAGTTTAGCTATAGTATGCAAACGTGATAAAGATGAATGTCTTCGAACATGGCTATGTATTTGGCGAAAGTAAAAATATGCTTTGGGTTCAGACTTCTGAATATGTCTGGGGAGGGAAAAAACAATGATAGAGACCAAACAGATTGCATATCCAATTATAAGAATAGGTTAAGTGGTAATTTATTATGCCTATACACAAATGCCAGGAACATTAGAAACAAAGGGGTTGAGTTTGTTGCTTTATTGAATATGATGTGGCCTAAGATTGTTAGTATTAGTGACACCTGGCTATTAGAATCAGATATGATAACAGCGATCGAGTGTAATGGGTATACTATTTTTAGGAATGACAGAAGAGATAAGAGAAGAGGAGGAGTACTACTAATGATATTAGATGACTTAAGTTCAGTTAGAGTAGAAACATAAGAAAAACAATGATTATAACAATGTCCCATGTAGTAGTAGTGGTGAGTTTGAGTCTATGGTGTGAAGTGGTGGTTAACAGAATGAAATATATATGGTGGACTGTTGCTACAGACCTGGCACTCAGTTGCAGGAAACAAAGAAATGCATTGCCAAATTGGCCTCATTGGTACCAAAGTAGGCATCCCATACGTCCCAGTTTGCCCGGGAGTCCTGGCTTTATTACATCTGTCCCAGCATCCCAATATGTTTAGTTTGGAACGCTAAATGTCCCGGATTTTTTAGAATATAAAAAATTAACATTTCTAATAAGAATAAGTACAGGTCGTAATATTTTTGGGTGCTTTTAAAAATGTATGTTTACAAAACAAAAAGCAGAGACATATTTATTTTGTAATTCGGTGAATTACCAGAATGTTAGAATTTTGGGAAAACGATTTAGTTCTATACATTTCATTCAGCCGGAGAAAAGAATGTCAGAATGAGGGAGACAGTCGCCCAACTGTATGTTTAACTAATCGCAACCATGGCATCTATTTCATTCGTCTGGTCGACCATAAATTTTTAGCAATCTTTTGTCTCAAGCTTAGTTTGCATAGCGTACGATATCCGACAGTCCAAAATGTTTCTCATTGGTCGACATGTTTTTGAATATTAACGCGGCATGATAGTTCATTTTCTTTCAACCAATGAGAAACATTTCAGACCATCGGATATCGTACGCTATGCGAACTAAGGTTCACGTGTCAGGCACTAAATTGTTTTTATATCGCTACAGGGTATGTGAGTGTGCCAGAGAGTTGACACCTGCCTTGACATATTTTTTTAATACGAGTCTTGCACTTGGTCAAGTTCCTAAAGAGTGGAAGGAGGGCAAGATTGTGCCACTTCATAAAGGAGGTGATCGAACTCAAGCATCAAACTATAGGCCTATCTGTGTGTCAGGTGTTGTGGTTAAGTTGTTGGAGAAGCTTGTGAGAACTAGGATCCAGAGTTGGGTTGACAACAATGGTATAATCTTTGATGGACAGCATGGATTTGCTAAAGGGAGGTCATGTTTTAGTAATCTACTTACTTATTACAATAAAGTGACTGCTTCCTTAGACAGAGGAGAAGGATACACAGTAATATACTTGGATTTCGCAAAGGCTTTTGATAGAGTACCTCATGATAAGTTGACAGTCAAACTAGAGCAGATGGGGTTGGATATTAGATTAGTGCATTGGATTGGAGACTGGCTATCTGATAGGTATCAACAAGTTGTGTATGGGGGTGCAATATCCAGGAAAAGGAAAGTCACTAGTGGAGTGCCTCAGGGGTCTGTTTTAGGGCCATTACTATTTAACTTATATATTAATGATATTGGTGAAGATTTGGATGGAGATATTCAGTTGTTTGCAGATGATGCAAAGTTGGGACGAACCATAAAGAGTAGTGAAGATGTTGTGGCCTTGCAAGAAGACTTGAATAAATTGAGTGATTGGGCAAGCAAATGGGGATGTGAGTTCAATGTTGCAAAATGTAAGGTTTTAAAATTTGGAAAACAAAGATGGGATGCAGAATTTATGCTTGGTGAGAATATATTGTTGGAAGTAGAGGAAATAAGAGATCTGGGGGTGATAGTGGATAAGGATCTAAAATTTAGGGGACACATCGCCAAAATTGTGAAGACAACACAAAGACTTCTGGGAATGATGCGGAGGACACTGACATGTAGAAGTAGGGAGATACTTGTTCCAATGTATAAGGCTTTGATTAGGCCACACTTGGACTATTGTGCCCAGATTTGGTCACCGGGTTTTCAGAAGGATGAAGAGATGTTGGAAAGGGTCCAAAGGCGACTGACTAAGGTAGTTTCTGACCTCTGGAATGTTGAGTATGAGGAAAGATTGAAAAGATGTAATTTGCAGAGTCTCGTGGAGAGAAGGAAGAGGGGAGATATGATAGAGACCTACAAGTTGGTAAGGGGTTGTTATAGGATCAATGGTGGAGAAGTTCTACAGAGAATAGTGGGAGATCAGGGGAGAACCAGAGGTCATCCCTGGAAACTGTATAAGGAGGGTGTGAGTAAGGGAGTGAGAGGCAGGTTTTTTTCGTGCAGAGTTGTGAGTGATTGGAATGCCTTGCCTGAGAGCGTGGTGTCTGCAAGTAGTTTGAATGTGTTTAAGACACGGTATGATGAGATGTGTGTGTAAGATAAAAGGACCTCCTAGATGAGTCTTTGACTCCATGAGGTCTTGTTTAATAATAATAACTCTTGCACAAAATCCATTCTTCAACCAAATATAACAATGATTCCACAAATAGCAGTAAAATGGGACAGGCAACGACAAGCTGTAATGTACAAGAAGAGGCAGAATAAGGAAGAGAGGAGGTATATTATTAAAAATTAATTATAAGTGTTTTTTTTTTAATTTTTAAATTAAATTAATTTATTTTTCATATAACTGCAGATATTATGCATCTACACAATATGCATAAGGCTCATGTTGTTTATATTTTATATTATTTACATTGTAGTTCTCGTTTTACTGACATATTAACATTTTATATCTTTATTCTATGTCTTTATATTTCATATACTTATTAATGTTTGATTTAAGTGTTATGTATTTAAGTGTTATTAGAATTCCATTTATTTGATTTATGTATAAACATTTATGTTATCTACATTAATAAATCAAATTGAAATAAATATTTTTTTTTTTTTTAAAATACATAATGTTAACGAATAAAATTTATTTCTCTTAATCCTTAATTCTACAAAATTTATTGTGTCATGGTTTTTTGTTTTCAAAAAATGGGATCCCTATACCAAAGGAGCGATCATTGTGGGTGACTTTAATTTTACAAACATTGATTGAGTAGAAGAAGCATCAGAAGGGATCTCTGCTAAGAATATGGCTATTTCACCACCACCAAATGGTGACAATGATCATGCTGTACCTTCTTGTAAAATATCTAATTGTATTGACACTCTGATTAGAACAGGTTACATGCTGAACTACAAAGCTGGAAATTATGATCAACTTAGGAGAATACTATCTTTGGTACCACAGTATCAGTTACTGAATAGGAAAAATGCCAACAATGCATGAATCATTGAAAAAGTGCTTAAATGAGGTAGTAACTTGTATCCCTAGTGTTCAAAGAATAAACAGGTTGAGGTGAAATGGATGTGCAACTTTATTAAACAAGAGATCTGCAAGAAGATGATGTGGAAATAATATCGTGGGAATAACAATTAGAGGAGTTATGAAATATACAACGCTCAGGCCCAGAAAAGTAACAAGTACTGTGTGGAAAGCTAAATTGGCCATGCAAGCTAAAAGCAATTCAAAAGATTTTTATCATTATGCCACAAAGAAAGGAAAGAATGAATGTGAAAGAATAACTTTATTGAATATAGATGGTACTCAAGTGTTAGAAACTAATGAGATAGTTCAATTAATGAGTGCTTACTTTGATAAGATACAAGGGTGGTCAAAAATTCTCAGCCTAACAACGAAAAAACAAATTTATAATTTCAAAATTATTTTTATTTTTCAACATAATCTCCCTTAAGACTAAAACATTTATTCCAGCAATGCTCCAGCACCATTATCACATCCCTGTAGTGGTTTTCAGTAAGATCTGCAAAATAGCCCTCTACCGTTGCAATAACCTCTTGATTCGAAGAAAAATGCTGACCAGCGAGGAAGAGTTTTAGTTTTGGGAAGAGATAGAAGTCAGAGGGAGCCAAATTCATAGTGCAGTTCCCTTAATTTTCCGACTGCCAAAACACCTTTGTGGGCAGGTACATTGTCCTCATCGAAAAATCGATGAGGACAGACTAGACAAATTTTTTCATCTAGTCTCGTTAAAAGATCGGTATAATATTCCCTGGTTATCGTTTTACACGTTTCAAGATAATTAATAGACAAAATGCCTTTAGCATACCGAAACACCGATGCCATGACCTTTCCTGCTGATGGAACGGACTTGGTCTTCTTTGGAGCTGAACAACCATTTTCTGTCCATATTTTGACTGATGTTTGGATTCAGGTGTGTAACGGTGAATCAAAGTCTCATCCATAGAAAAAAAATGATGCTCAAAATCAGTTTTATTCTTGTTAAAACGCTACGAGCACTGTTCAGAGATTTTCATGCAAGTTTGTTTTTGATCTGCTGTGAGCAAGCGAGGGCACCCATCTTGAGCAAAGCTTTTTCATTTGCAATTCTTCCTGCAAAATATATCCTACATGTTCTTTTGAAATGTCTATAGTCTCAACAATTTCACGCACTTTGACTCACCGGTAATCCAATACTATATCGTGCACTTGATCAATGATTTCTGGTGTTACACTTTTTGGATGTCCTTCACGTGAATCATCTTCAAGGCTGGTACAGACACATTTAAACTCAGCAGCCAATTTCTTAATTGTCAAAAATAAAGGAGAAGAGTGTCCATAAACTTTTATGAATTTGACATGAATTTAATCTTTTAGCATTAAACTTTCTTTTACAAAGAATTTTATAACCACACGATACCCAATTTTATCGATTTCAAGGGATACAGACAACACTTTTGTTTCATACAGCTGTATAAAACAAACTACTGGATAGAATGACTTGAAATTTCACATGGATGCTTATGACAGATGTACCAACTTAGAAAAAAAAATCTTGCCGATAGTGTTACCATCTATGGTCTAGGCCAAGAACATTTCACACTACCCTTGTATATCAATGAGATGCATGCAACATGGTGCACAATGCTACTACTACATTGGATGAAGAGGTTCATGAAATGAGGTTGAAGAGCTGTTGCATAACTTTGATAAGAATTTGTCAATAGAGAGAGAGATTGAATATCAGCCCATTTGCTAAAGGAATGCTGAGCTAAACTCGCTAGGCTTTTCACATGTTTGTATAACTTGAGTCTCAGATCAGGAATGATACCACAGGAATGGAAGGAATGTATGATAGTTCCATTGTACAAGGGTGGTGCAAAATTGATCTGGCATACAGAAATGGGTAGACAAACAAGCTATACTGCAAAGAACAGCATGTGTTTACTAAAGAAAAGTCGTGTTTTAGCAATTTGCTCATATTTTATAAGAATGTTATGGCTGAGTTAGATAAAAGGAATAGATATACTATGATAATGTTGGATGTTTCTAAGGCATTTGATAGGATACCAAACGAAAAGCTGTTGCATAAAATGGAGAATATGGGATTGGAATATAAATTCTTGACCTGGAACAGGGGTTGGTTGATAGACAGACATACATACCAAAAACATGGTATACAGTGGGTGTGAATCTACTGGATTTACGGTGACCAGTGGTGTATCTTAGGGTACAGTCCTTGGGCCATTGCTGTTCAATCTATACATTAATGACATCACGTAGGGTCTAACATCAGATGTGCAAATTCTGTCAGATGTGAAGATTGGGAGGGCAATCAGGAATGCTACTGATATTCTGCACTTACAAAATGATTTCAATAAGCTGGAAATTTAGCCAAACAAAAATGGCTATCAGTTTAATGTTAGTAAGTGTAAAGTTACGCACTTTGGCATGATGAGATTTCCAGTGGCATATTATATTATGGGATTATGCTACAAAAACTAAGGTGGCAAGGGATCTTTGAATATTGGTAGATAGGAATTTGGAATTGAAAAGTCACAGAGCAAAAGTTGCAAATACAACTCGGGGAATAATTGTGACGTTGAAGCAAACCTTGACATTTAAGGATAGGGAAGTCATTCTGCCTCTTTATAGGAATTTGATAGGTTAGGTTAGCCTGGAATATTGTGTGCAGATTTCGTCTCCCAGATTCCACGGGGATAAAGAAGCTGTGGAAAGGGTGCAAAGGAAGAGTTACAAATATTTTACTGGATTATGGGATTTAGATTATGAGGAATACAGACTCTGATTAGCAGGAGAAAGAGATGGTGATATGATAAAGATCTATCAACTTTTAAATGGGTATTATAGGATAATGTCTGATGAAATTTTTTGTTATTTGGAAGGTGGGGAGAGAACACAGGAGTATCCATGGAAGTTAAGTTTGTTCATAGTCAACAAAGGAGTAAGAGCTAGGTTTTTCTCTCACAGAGAAGTGAGTGAATGGAATAGTTTGCCTTTAGGGATAGTGAGTGCATCTAGTGTGAATAAATTTAAGGGAATATATGACAGCTGGTTTGGGTGATTTACAGCCTCTTTCAATGAGTCCTTGACTCGCTGGAATTCATAGATAATAATAAAACCAATAATTAGTGAGGCTTGGCTAACAGCATGTGATGTAGTTACAGGGATTGAATATGGAGGGTTTAATATTTTCAAGAACGATAGAGAAGATAAATAGGTGAGAATGATAATAACATTACCAACATGAATGATGATAACAGATGAACTGCAGCCAAAAAGAATAGGAGACAAGCATGACAATGGCTGTTCATTTGAAACATTGTGCTGTGAGATTAAGGCCAGTAAAACAAAATATACAGCGATTTGTTCTATAGACCAGGAAGTTAGATGATCTGGAAGACATGCATTGCCAAATTACTACAATGAGTGCAGGTCGAGTGATAATTATGAGGGACTTCAACTATGGAGATATAGACTGGAAGGAAGGAAGATCACATGGCAGGAAGGAAATAGAATTTATACATCTGCTACGAGATAATTACTTAAGGCAGCATGTGTGGAAGGGACTAGGGGGTGGGAGAATATTGGCCCTGGTCATAGGTTCAGAAGAGCTATTCATAACCAAGGTGAGAACATTGTCTCCAATTGGTGAAAATGACATGTGGAAAGTGACATTTACAATCTCCTTGACTTTGGAGATTGTAAAGCATGAGGAATATTTTATCAAGAAGGGAACTACAAGGCAGGTGATTATGACAAGCTCAGAAAGAAGCTTAAATCTGTTCCATGGTGTAAAACACTACAGGCTAACCCTTTCTTTTAGGCTTGCACGGTGATCCGAATGCATTTTTGAAAATTATGGAGACAACTACTGTGTTTGAATAAAAACTTTAGTTCAATATAACTAAATTCTACAATTTGCCATTTTGACCTTTATGTCAAGGTCATCTTCTGGAGCGTACAAATATACACAAGAAACAAGCTATATTACAATCAAACTGGTTCGTTAAAGACACTGACCAACCGCTACCACAATTGTTGGCCTGACCTCTGGTGAGGGGGGGGGGAAGTGAACTAAAAAAAAATAAAAAATTAAAAATAAAAAATTATACATCAACGCTAGAGTCCTATTATTTGTGTTGTCTACTATATACATATATTAACATCATTCCAGCCAGTTGGAGTGGAATGGTTTCTAATACTAGCAGATTGGCTAGAGTCCTGACTTATGTTGAATCTTTCATATTAGGTAGGCTGAATGTGTGCCATCCAGATCCTTGGAATTTTCATGCCATCTTTGTTATTGATATTTGGGTGGTTTATCAGGATTTCGCAGGATTCCTTAAATTTTCTTTCGTACCAGGTTTTTGTGCGGTGTAAGGAGCAGGTGCTTTTCCAGTTGATTTGGTGTAAGGTGTTAAGTGCGTGGTCTGAGAGGCCTGCTTCACGATAACGGTTATATTTAATGTGTCTAATGTGTTCTTTCTTGCATATAGGGATTGTCCGTCCTGTTTCACCAATACGGTAAGTTACAGGTGCAGCGGATGCAATAGACTCCAGGATGTGTTAATGGGAGGAGAGAATCCTTAGAGGAGCTGAATATGGTTTTAAGTTTAGTGGGTGGTTTAAAGGTGGCATTGAGGTTATAATGTTGTAGGATTCTGTTGATTTTTTCTGATAACCTTTAATGTATGGGATGGCTATGGTTTTACTGTAATCTAGATTGGTTTTTGTTGTAGTTTTATAGCGTATTTAATTGACAGTATTTTTGTTATAGCTATTATTTATGAATGTGTCACTTATGATTTTTAGTTCTTGTTTCAGGGCTTGCTGGTTAGAGCAAATAGTTGTGGCTCTGTTTTTAAGGGTGTTAATGACTCCATATTTTTGTGATAGGTGGTGGTGGTATGAATTCGCATGTATGTATTGGCCAGTGTGTGTCGGTTTTCGGTAGACCGTGAAGGATAGACTGCCTGAAGGAAGACGTGTAGCTAGTATGTCTAGGAACGGGAGCGAATTTTGGTTTTCGATTTTGATGGTAAATTGTATGCGTTCGTGTTGTTTGTTTAGGTGGCTGAGGAATGTGTTTAGCATTTGTCGCCCGTGTGGCCAGATTGCGAACATGTCGTCAACGTATCTGAGCCAGACTGTCGGTCGTAGCGTGGCAGAATCAAGAGCCCTTTGCTCAAAGGTTTCCATGTAGAAGTTAACAATTGGGGGGGGGGGGATAGTGGTGAGCCCATGGTTGTACCTTCTTTTTGTAGATAGAATTTGTTTTGCCACACAAAGTAACTGGACTTTAGTACTTGGGCAAAGAGGGCCGTAATGATGGGTGGAAATTTGTTCTGTAGTAGGAGAATTGTGTCATTGATGGGGACATCAGTGAAAAGGGCAGAAATGTCAAAACTGACTAATAAGTCGTCTTTGTCAAGTGTTATGTTTTTGATTTTGTTTATAAAGTGTTCTGTGTTTTTTATGTTTTATGTTATGATTCCGCCATGCTACGACCGACAGTCTGGCTCAGATACATTGACAACGTGTTTGCGAGCTGGCCGCATGAGATAATGATAGGTAAATAATCAGTTTTTATTTTTGCAAAGTAAAGGAGATGAATTGGTGGCAGTGATAGCATAAGCCTGGCCAAAGATTATTGGGATCTCTGAGACATGGTTGAAGGAAGATGATATAATAACAGGAATAGGAGTAGCAGGGTACAGCATTTTTTGGCAGTATAGGAAGGGAAAACACGGTGGTAGAGTACTGCTTATGATAAGTGATGACTTATGTCCTCTAAGAGTGGAGGTTTTGGAAGGCAGTGACATTAATGGTTTTGAAAGCGTATAGTATGAGATAGAGGTGGGCAAGACAGGATATTTATTGGGGTGTTGCTACAAGCCAAGGAGTGCAGAGAGTGGGGAGCAGGAGATGTTTAGGCAGTTCAGCTTGGCAAGTGCAAGAAGAATGGTTGTTAAGGGAGCTTTTAACTACAGCAGTATAAGCTGGGAAGAGAAACATGCATGTAGTAATAAGGGAATGGAATTTCTAGAATTCTTGAGGGACAAATGTCTTAGGCAACATGTCATTGAGGGAACAAGAAGTTCAAGAGTTTTGGATTTGGTCATAGCATCACAAGAGCTGATAATAACTGGGAAGATATATCTTAGTTATTATCTTTGAAACTATCGTCCACTTGGAAGATAAATAGACCTGCAGGAGTATCAAAGAAAAGGGAATGTATATGGAATTATAAGGCAGGTGATTATAATAGTCTTAGATATCAACTTCGGGCAGTTCCATGGAGGGCAGAATTGGAAGGCCAGGATATAATTAATGCTTGGGAAATTGTGAAGGTATATTTGTTAGCACCAATAGGAAGCTGTATTCCACGAGTGAAAAAGAGGACACAATTTGCTGTAAAGTGGATGACAAACATTATCAGGTGAAAAAGATGTTATGGAAGAGATATAAGGGGAGGGTTGAAGAGCAGATGCATGAAGAATATGACTCAGGCCATTAGAGTGACAAATATGGTAAGGAAGGCAAAACTGGAATACGAGAAGAGATTGGCACTAAGATCCAAAGATAATCCTAGGGAATTTTTTAGCTATGTTGCCAGTAGGAGGAGAAATGATGGAAGAATGACATTGTGGGATAAAAGTGAGAATAAAGAGCGACTGATGCAGAGAACATAGTGGAGTTGCTAAATAAACACTTTATTGGAGTATTTCATCCTGGAAAAGTAAGTTTAACATACTTCAGGGATACTACAGGGAGTAGCAGCAGGTTCGAGATTTAGAGGTACAAGAAGAAAGAGTGTTCCAAATACTGAGTATCCTGGATGTCAGTAAAGCTGTGGGACTGGAATTTATTTTAGCACGGGTTTTGAGAAAATGTGCTAAAGAACTAACAGCTCCGTGGACCTGGCTTTTCAATGAAGGTCTCCTATGGGAAAAGTACCCAAGGAATGGAAGATAGGTAAGACAGTGGCATTGCATAAGGGCGGTAGCAGATAGGATGTGTCTAACTATAGGCCAGTTTGTGTTTCATCAGTAGTTATAAAGATCTTGGAGAAATTGATGATGTTATCTGTGAGAGTCAACACTCTTCCTTTAGTAATATGATAGCCTTTTATAATAAGGTGACAAGAGCAGTTGATGAGGGAAAGGCATATACTGCCATTTTCTTGGATTTAGCGAAGGCAGGGTGCCACATGATAAGCTGATATTTAAGTTGCAGCAAATGGGTTTAAATGTTGGGTTAGTCAACTGGATTTAGGATTGGGTGTCTGATAGGTAATAACAGAGAGTTGTGTATGGTGGGGCAGTATCAAGGAAGCAGAAGGTTACACATGGGGTCCCACAGGGCTCAGTACTGGGACCTGTATTGTTTAACCTTTATATTAATGACACTATCAATGGATTGCAGGGGGATATTCAGTTGTTTGCAGATGATGTGAAGCTGGGAAGGGTTATTAGTAATAGTGCAGATGAGGCAGCCCTGCAAGAGGATTTGAATAAACTAGATTGATGGGCGAATGAATGGGAGTTCAGTTTAATGTAGCAAAATGTAAAGCCTTGAAGTTTGGGATACATCGATGGCAGGCTGCATACTCAATTAGAATTGGAGAAGTTGTACTAAAGGAAGTAGGGGAGACAAAAGATCTGGGGATGTTGATTGATAGAAAAGTGAAATTCAGGGAACATATTGCAAAGGTGGTGAAGGTAATCCAGAGGATTGCTGCAATACTGAGAAGGATGCTGACCTGCAGAGATAAAAGAATTATCGTTCCATTGTATAAGACCCTGATCAGACCACACTTAGATTATTGTTCTCAAATTTGGTCTTCAGGATTTGAAGGGGAAAAAGTAACTGTGGAAAGGGTACAGAGGCAGATAACAAAAACGGTTTCAGGACTGTACAATGTTAGTTATGAGGATCAGCTGAGGGAATGTGGACTGCAGAGTTTGGTAGATATAAGAAGGAGAGGTGATTGAGACTTTTAAACTGTTGAAAGGTAGTTACAGGGTTGACACTGGGGAGTTCTTTTGCTTGGAAGGAGCGATGACAAGTGGCCATCCCTGGAAGTTGCAATAGGATGCTGTGAGCATCCTATTACAACTTCCAGGGATGGCCACTTGTCATCACTCCTTCCAACATGAGGGGTGGTTTCTTTTGTATAGAGGGCGGTTGAACTGTGGAATGCATTGCCTGATAGAGTGTCGAAAGCATGAACAGTCAATGGCTTCTAGGAGTGGCATGATAGGCTTTGAGTTTCCTAGGAAGGATCTCCAATGATAAGTCTTTTGACTCCATTTAAGCCTGAATAATAATAATTGATAAAATATTCAAAGTTATCCTAGTATTAATTGCATTAGATCATATGAGGGTCAATATGGCTTTGTGAGCACTCCGTCATGCCTTAGTAATTTACTAACTTTCTTTAATAGAGTAACATTTTGCAAAGCCATTTGACAGAATACCACATGGAACTCAGTTATGCAAATTAGAACAAATGGGGATAGATAATGCACTGGTTAAGTGGATAGGAGTATGGCTGCTGAACAGATATCAAAAAGTAGTATATGGAGAAACAGAATTGAGGTGAAATAATGGTGTGCTGTGAGGTTCAGTGCTGAGACCATTGCTGTTTAATTTGTACATAAATGATATAGGAAATAACCTGAAAGGAAATATTCAGTTGTTTGCTGAAGATGCAAAATTAGGAATTAGTTAATCAAGGCAATATGAGACGTTACCCAAGCTTGCAGGATGATTTAAATAGCCTGTCAGCATGGACAAAAGGTATGGATGTGAGTTTAATGTGTTGAAATGTAAAATTATGCATTTTGGAATAAACAGATTATAGGCCATATATCATTGATGGCACTGTACTCTAGGAAATAGATGAAACTAAAGTTTCTGGTATGGCAGCAGACAGAGTTAATGTTTAGAGGACATAATGCTAAGGTGGCCCATAAGATTACTTGGCTATTGAAGAACACATTAACAAGTAGAGATAAAGAAGTTGTTATTCCTCTTTATAAGGCCCTGACATGCCCACATTTGGATTACTGTGCCTAAGTCTGGTCTCCTGGGTTCCTTGGGGATGAGGAAGCAGTGGAGAGGTTTCAGAGGCAAGTGATCCAAGATGGTGAGTGGCCTGTGGAATGTTTCCTATGAGCACAGTTTGAGGGTGTGTGGATTGTAGAAGTTGTTTAATAGGAGAAAAAAAAGGGATATGATAGAAACATTTAAGTTGCTTAAACAGTTTTATAGGATAGATGCAAGAGAAATGTTTCAGCATTTGGCTAGATGGAAGAGGTCAATGGGTAATCTCTGGAAGTTGAATAAAAGTGTAGTAATGAGCAAAACTCTTATTTTCATTATGCATTTCAAATTAAATATTTCCTTGTTAATAGTAACAATATATAAATACTATTTTTACATCACTTTTTTTTTCACCATTATAATTCTTAAATTAATATTTAATAGTCACTAAATACCATAAAAACATAATTTGTGTGTGGGTGGGTGTAGGATATATATATATATATATTATATGAACCCCTTACCCTTATTACAGGGAGGGGGGAGAGGTTGAATCGGTTTTGAAGCAAAATAAAATGTCCCTCCTAGAATGGTTCAAAAGAAACCTTTTTTTTTTTCTAATCATAATCCCAGATAGAAATGCTTTCGTTATTGTGAATTTTTTTATCTATCCAGATTGAAACAATGCTCATTCTGAAAAAAACATGTTTTATCAGAATGAGCCTTATTTTATAGAGTGAAATTTTTTGATCATACTTGGAAATATATCTTAAAAGGAACAAGTAAATTGTTTCAATCTGGATAGATAACAAAAAAAATTCACAATAACAAAAGAATTTCCATCGGGATTATTAATGCAAGTGATTAGAGAGAAAAAAGAGAATTATTTTTGAATCATTCCAGGAGAGACATTTTATTTTGGTTCAAAACCAATTCAATTCAACCCCTCACCAATAATTAGGGTAAGGGTTTTGTATAATTTATATATATCCTTATTTTTAAGTGTTTGATATAAAAAAAAAAAAAAAAATCTTTTATATTATTATGCAGTTGCATCTAGTAATTTTAACATGTTTTTATTATTGAATAACACTTTTTTTTTTCTTTTTTTAGTCCCGTCATAGCAAAAGTCTGACTCAGACAGACTGCAAAGAAAACAAAGTATGCAGTGTGAAAGAACAGTTGAATCAACGTCAGCATGGGATAGATGGTATGTTAAAAGTTGTAAATGACCAGAGGTTGCCATGCTTGTCACCATCTTGCCAAAAGGATATATCTAATCGTACTTGAAACTCTTGGAAAGGTATCATTAAGATTTCTTAATTATCAGAGAAATTAAAGACAACACAAATTGTGTGGCATGAAATTGAGAGAAAAAGTAGGAATAGTGCAGTAGAAAAGAAAAGGGGCAATGGAATGGGGGGGGGGGGGACTTTTTGGGTGTTTGAGGTGTGTTTGATGGGAGAAGTGACTTGTATACAGAGGGTGGATTACATTTTAATGAGTGTGGAAATGCACATGTTTTGGGAAGCTACTATTATTCAATAGGCTGGAAGTAAACCAGGGAAAGAAAAGTTGTTGGTGGGGAGGATTTCGGGGATGGCCTCAATTATATGTTGGTGAAGAACTTTGGAAAGCATGTAGGGTTGGTTTGAAACTGGTGGCAGCAGTGAGTCTGGCCACACAAAGCAAGCACTTCAGAAATGACAGTAAATATATAAATATTAGAAGTATTAAGAAATATGGAAAATTAATATAATTATGATCTTAGTTCATCAAAAAACTATTAGCTAAACCTGGCTATCTAAGAATGGAATAATAACAGGAAAAGAAGTTGAGGAGCATGATGTTCAAAAAAGATGTGGAAGATAAACAAGGAGGAAATGTGCAATTTAAGTCCCATATGCATAAAGACCTAGAAGTTAAATGACGTTGAAGGTCTATTATTATGTTATTATTAAGGTATACAGCAATCCCTCGATTAATGCGTCGTTTTTTTTTCAATACCCAAATTCAATTAGTGCGCCTACACATCTTAAAAATAAATGTACAGATTTTTTAAATTTTCTATCTATACATTCTTTATGACTAACTATATCTCTTTGTAAGCTTGCAAGAAAGGGCTATCAAAGATGGAAAAGGAGAATTCCACGTCAGTGATGGGTGGTTTTAGAACATTAGTACATAATGTTCTAATCAAGGGCGAAGCTGCGAGTGCAGATAAGGAGGTGGCCACAAATTATCCAGAGATTCTAAAGAAAATTGTGGAAGAAGGGGGCTATTGTGACCAACAAATGTTTAATGTCGATGAAACTGTTTTTTTTTGGAACTGAATACCTTCCATTTTTGAGGTTTCTCTGATCTGGCCAGATCAGAGAAACCTCAGCCTGGTTATAAAGTCGCAAAGTTGAATGAAATTACTGCTTGCAATATACGAGTCATTTGGAATCGCATTCTTCAATATTGTGCAAATGATTTTAGAGGCTTTTCGAATGAATGTAAGTTAATTAAATCTCATTCTGAGAAATTGAGTGATTCCGACCTAATAAATTTATATGCACAGCAGGAAGACCCTGAATAATATGAAGAAAATTTAATCACTGACAAGCCCAAAGAGATTTCACAGAAACAAATTGAAAATATTTTTCATGCAACCGAAGTTTTTAAGCAGCAATGCTTACAGGCTGACCATGATGGAAAGAGCAGCAGTAAAATTTGCAGAAGAGGCAATAAGGCCCTACCATTAGTTGTATGAAAAAAAGAAATACAATGCCCGCCAAACTACGTTAGCTCAATTCTTTATTAAGAAGTAGAACAATAAATTTATATTCTGAATATGTTTTATTGTTTTCAGCTTCATGGTTTTCCTCTAACTAGGCCCTGAGACCCTACTTCTTTTATAAAAAAAAAAAAAAAAAAATCAAGGCTCAAAAAGAAATTTGAGGAACGAATTATGCTTTTTCCCATAAGTTATCTTCGATTAGTGAGCTTTCGATTAATGCACCTGTTTTAAAGAACCCATTAGGTGCATTAATCAAGAGATTGCTGTATTATGGTGTAAAAATAATCATAATTTAAAATTCTGAATATTTTTACGTATTGGTTATGTTAGAATGTTTATTAGTTTTAGTTTCATAACACGCAATGTCGGCACTTGCGATGTGCCCGTTACTGAAATTGTTTTGTCAAAAATGATATATAATGTAGTTAAAAATTTATGTATTTACTGGATTTGATATTTGTATTACTTACAAGAATATTGCGATTTAAAATTATCAAGAGTTGTGTTTTATGAAGACATTCTCTTGTCGCTAACGAAGATGTGTCAGTCAGTATACAGAACTTAGTTTCTCGCTTGCCACGGAGTGCGCATGCTCGCTGAGAAGTTCAATGTGTGATTGACAGCTGACAAGGAAAGCGTTTGGTATCTGAGTAACGAGAGAGTAAACAAGATAGCGTTCGGGAGGAATTTAGAACACAGGCCGGCAGATATTTAGATTCAGAGGAACTTGAGTTTTTTTTATGTGACAGTCAGAGGAAAATTAATAGTATATTCCAAAGAAAGGAATCATGGAACTATTAAGTTTCAAAGTGGAATAAGTATTGATAAATAAAAGGAAAATATTGCTATATGCATTTTAAACGGAATACTGGAGCAAACACTAATTGAAAGATTTATAGTAGATTCTGAAAAGGGAATCGTAAAACTGTAAGTTTTTTTCTAATTGGAAGAGTTAAGACTATAAATAAGCATTTAGTGATAAAAGAAGAATTTGCTATTTATGTTCTAAAGGAATGTTCGAGAAAACTCTGATTAAGAAGTTTCATCTGTATTAAGGACGCCGGATCTGAATATTATTTCTACTGAAGAAAAGTGATAGAATTCAGTTCGGAAGAATTAATGTGTGCTACATAAGTGATGAGAAAGGATCCTGTAAAAATGAAGAATAGAGTCATATATCTTCTGAAAAGGGCCTTGATAGAGAAAGAAACTGGCTATGAACATTTTGTGATTGTGCAAACAAAGTGTTTAGTCTAGTGTTAAGTGTAAGTTTAATTTTTAAAGACCTTGGACCCAATTAATTTGTAGTTAGTTATGTATGTTTGAACTGTATATATATTGTTTTTGTTTTATTAAATTTGTTTATTTTGTATTTTTGTCTTGAGTCAGTGATTATTTGAGTTAAGATCTTAAGATCTCAATGAGTTAAGATCACTGCACCAATTGGAGTGAACCCTTGTGCATATATAGGTACACTCGAAAATAAAAAAATAACTTTAGAAACAGAGATTATCTCTATGGTAGGATCAATAATATGATAATATCTATGAATATTCTCTATATAAAAATCCACCAATTATTAACAATGGTATAGCTATAGACCTGGTGTAGAATAATGTGTAAGCAAATTTGCTTAAAGAAGGATAACCATTATGAGAGATACCAATTCTGACTGTATAAATGGTAAGGAAGAATCAGCTAATTGTTGGAAAGACTGAATTTCTGGAATTTAAGAGAGAGAACCATCTCAGGCTGCAGGTAGTTGAGGAAACAAGGGGATGGGAACTCTGGATTTCATAACAACATTGGACAATGTGATTGTAAAGGAAATGTCAGTTTTGTCTCCATCACCACAGACTGATTGCATAATCCTTAGTTGAGATGAGCAGACATATGGAGGTATTGGGCAGAAAGGGATACATATACATGGAATTATAAGGTAGAATGGTATGACAGTTTTAGAAGTCAATTTTTTAAAATGCCATGCTTGGAAGAAAATAAATTAGTAAAGCTTAGTAGCTGATTATGAAATGTTTGGAATTTGTAAAGAGGAATTTATTCAAAGTTCTTCTAGAAAGGTAAATCCTTCCTTCCTGACTTATGCTCAAGCTTAGACCCACACTTCACCATGCAGGCATTTGAAACCAAAAATCCACACGGAATAGATCGGTCAATCCTTATTCCAGGAGTGTCATGTGTCTGTAGATGCATGTGTTCACGGGGCCAGTTTCTGTTCTGATGGACAAAAAAAAAACCCCGAGTTTCGGGGTGGGGAAAAAACCCTCTACCTGCGTATGAGACTGGCTAACTCACCTTTAGTCAAAAGAGACCAGAAAGGTTCTTCAGGTCATAGACAGGAATCGAATCCAGATCGTTCCAACCAAACAGCTTTGTCTATACTGACTGAGTTATGGAGGCTCAGAAAGGTAAATGGTTGGATAAAAGATAATGCCATTTATCAGACAGTGCTGAAGAAACTGGGTATTAAAAAAGTATAAAAGGTAGGGAGATAAATGAATCAATTAAATAGCAGAATGACTAAGCGAACATCCAAGTGGTGATATTGCAGGAACGAGAGAGCCAAAGGCTTATAGGGGAACGGAGGCAAATGAAATGGAGGTGCATAGCATATTACAGAACCATAATTTCACTACAGCTGTGGGATTGGATGGTATACCAGCTCAAGCTTTACATGAAGCAGTGAGAGAATTGTCAGCATCCTTGACCATATTGTTTAATCTAAGTCTCAGCTCTGGGTCAGTCTCAAGGGGTTGGAAAGAGGGGAAAATAGTTCCAATGCATGAAGGAGGCTCCAAGACTGATGTGGCAAATTACTACATCAGTCTTGGAGTATTTTGATCAAGAACAAAATACAGGAATGGGTAGATGAAAATGGGATACCATATGGTATCCCATTTTCATCTACCCATGGGGGGGAGGGAGCATGGTTTTCTGAAAGGTAGGTCATGCTCAGTAACTTGCTCATATTTTATAATACAGTGACAGCTGAGTTAGATAAAAGGTAGTGATTTACAGTGATACTGCTGGAATTTGCAAAGGCCTTTGACAGGATACCACATGGAAGTCCAATCAGTAAACTGCAGCACAGGAGATGGATAGAGGGCTGGTGAGATGGATAGGAGGGAGGGTGGTTGATGGAGATATCAGAGAGTAGTTCATTCAGGAGTCGAGTCCAAAAGAAGGCCTGTGACTAATGGTTCTGTTCTAGGACCGTTAGTGTTTAATTTTTACATTAACGATGTAGGAAAGGATCTGAGAGGTACCGTTCAGTTATTTGCCAATGATGCAAAGTTGGGTAGAACGATAGTTGTGAGGTAAGTTCGAAAAGTTTCCTGCCTGACATACAAAATTCGCACCAAATTTAAAACACTATGCATGACAGATGGCACCATCTATAAGGAGATTAGTGTATCAGTTTCAACTCTCTACTTGCATCATTCAGTGGGAGGGACTCATTTGACTAACATATGGCACACTAAGTGGCTCTAATGTTAAAAATCGAAGACATTGATGTGATAAAGTTTTCCACTAAAGTACAGACTATTTTTTCAAGGGCATAGATTGATTTCATTCAGAAGTTTATAAACTTCTATCATATCACCCCTCTTTCTCCTGTTAACCCAAGTCCATAATCTACATACAATCTGGCTTCATAATCTAAATCCCTTAATTTGGATATAATCTTTGTAACTCTTCTTTGCACCCTTTACACAGCTTCTTTATCCCCCTTAGAACCCAGGAGACCAAATCCGCACACAATATCCAGGCGTGGTCTTATCAAGGCCTTATAAAGAGATTGAATGACTTCCCTATCCTTAGATGTCAGGGTATGCTTCAACATCGTAATTATCCTGAGTTGTATTTTAAACTTTTGCTATGACTTTTGAACTTCAAATTCCTATCCACTGATACACCAAGATCCCTTCCCTCTTCAGTTTCTTGTAGCATAACCCAGCTAATATAATATGCTGCTGGAACTCTAATCATGCCAAAGTGCATAACTTTACACTTACTAACATTAAAATGACAGCCATTTTCGTTAGCCCAGATTTCCAGTCTATTCAAATCATTTTGTAATTTCTGACTATCAGTAGCATCCCTGATTGCCCTGCCTATCTTTGCATCATCAGCAAACAATTGCAAATCTGATGATAGATCCTGCTTGATGTCATTAATGTATAGATTGAACCCTGAAGTACACCACTGGTTACCTTAAATCTGGCAGATTCACACCCACTCTATACCACTTTTTGATATCTGTCTGTCAACCATCCCCTGATCCAAGTCAATAGATTGTGTTCCAGTCCCATATTCTCTGGTTTACACAACAGCCTATCGTGTGGTATCCTATCAAATGCCTTAGAAAAATCCAACATTATCATAGTGTATCCATTCCCTTTATCCAACTCTGTCATAACATTGTTATAAAATATGAGCAAATTGCTAAAACACAACCTTCCTTTAGTAAACCTGTGCTGCTCCTTGCAGAATATAGCTTGTTTGTCTACCCATTTCTATGCTAGTTCTTACCAACTTCTCTAAAATCTTTACTGCTATGGCATGCCGCTTGAGTTTACATTCGCCAGTTCGTTTGGACAACATTGTTATCTACCCTATAATATAAAATAAGCCTTTTCATGTAACATTTTTGTGTCACATTTTTTGTCAAGTTATTTGAAATGTTTTGAAACTCAGGGGCTACCCCGAGTGTCAAGTCTTCAAAATTCAAGAACCGGCCTACCAGTCCAGAATGCAGGGGGAGGGGCATAACCCCCCTTTTGAGTTATCAGAATTCAAGGAGAACCGACCTACCAGTCCGGAACTCAGGGATTGGGTGCCGTAGGCGCCGGGGGGGGGACCCCTTTCGAGTTTTCAAAATTAGTTAATCTAGTCATCAGAATTCAAGGAGAACTGGCTACCAGTCCGAAACTCAGGGGTGGGGGTTGGGCGTCGTGGGCGTCGCCCCTAGTTTATTTTTTTTGTTTTTTAAGCCCATGCTAGTCCGCGCAGTTAGCCAAAAGCTTTGCACTTTGCAACCATATGCCTGGGGAAGGAGTGTCCCAGGTTCGATTCCTGTTGAAGACATGAGGAACTTGAGGATTTTCCTCAGGCATAGCCAAGTTAGCCAGTCTTGGGTGCAGACAGCAGGGTTTTTTCCACCAGTTTATCTGGCATTTTTCATCCCGCAAGCAGACAAACCGTGAACATACGCTACTACAGTCAAGAATATATCTCCCCCCCCTCCCAGAAGCTGACTAGGCAACAGGTCGGTTGGGAGTGGTACTAACAAGTAGTCGCATCTAAGTAACACACGGACCCTGCATAGGAAGCGGCAATAAAGCATAGTGAAAGAAAAGATTAAGCCCATGCTAAATTTTATGACTAATGAAATTATGTTCTTTAGCTATGAAACATTTTCTCTTAAATAATGGTGTGACCGTTTTGCCTCTGGTTGACAAAGCATATGGATATCCCATTTAGATAAGATTATATACTGAACTTCAAAAATGGAAATAATTTTGAATTGGTTAGGTTCGATTCCATGCCATCACTTGCTAGTCAGGATGCGTACTGACAGTGCATGGAGGTATTTAAGAAACACACGGATCCAATGTTGGCAGTGACCAGAAAATTTACCTGTTTTGGAAAGTGACCAGACCATGAATATTGGAGATTTAGTAGATAGGAAGGTTAAGTTCAGGACCATGTAATAACAACAAAACAAATGCAACTCAAACAGTAATGAACAGATTTGATCACCTGGGTTTCTTGGGTACTAGGAGGTGGATAGAGAAGATTCAGAGAACTGACTAAGATGCTGAGAGGCCTGTGGAATGCTTCCTATGAGAATAGTCCTGAAGGTGTGTGAGTAAAGTTTAGTTAATAGGCAGAAAAGATGGGACATGATAGAAACTTTTAAGATATTAAAGGGATTTTACAAAATTGATGCAAAGAAAATTTTTCAGTATATGAGAAACAGAGAATTGGGGTCACCCGTGAAATTTGTCTAAGAGTGTGCAGACTAGATTTTTTGTATGTAAAGTGATGAATGAGTGGAATGGATTGTCATAATTAGTTGTAAGTTCCCTGACAGTGAATGAGTTGGGAGTGGTATGACAGCATATGATAGGTTTTGTGTGTATAATAGTTATAGTGACCAGGGCCATGTAACATTAGTTTGGGTCTTCCACAGTGAATCTCCATACTCCATAGAGATACCACATAATAATAATAATAATAAGATGCTGATAGGAACACTGTCATGTAAGAATAAGGAAGTCATTTGCCTGTTTACAATGCTTCGATATGATCTCAGCTGGACTATGATGTGCAGATCTGGTTTCTGAGATGATGCATATACAGTGGAGCAGGTGCAAAGGAGAATGTTAAAAATGATATTGGGACTATGGAATATAGGTTATGAGGGAAGATAGAGAGATGGCAAATTTGTAAACTCCAAATACTAGCAAATAGGAGAAAGAGGTAATATGATAGAGACCTATGAACTTCTGAAGAAGTCACACACACAGGATACCAACAGATGGAATTTTTCATTTTATGGAGGATGGGAGAGGATGAGAGGACATCCAAGGAAGTCGAGAATGAATATAGTCAAGAAGGGAGTGAAAGCTAGATTTTTCTCTCATGGTGTAATGCATAATTGTAATGGCTTGTCTTTGAAGGGAGGGTCCAGACAGTGTGAATCAATTCAAGAGAAGCTATTAATTTTGGTCTGAGTAATATGTGTTCTCTTTTGATGTGTCTTGACTACATGGATAGCTCTTGTAATAATAGTAAAACTGTAATGCCAGTATTAAACCACATACAACAACAATTTGATAATAAAAAATGTTCATTTAGATACTCATCTAGTTTTGTGAAATAACTGTGTTTCACATCATCAGGAGATAATAGTGAAAAAATTATAACATGTAATAATCACGATGTAAATATTTGAAAAAGAGACTGTCAATGGCAAGTGCTATATAGACACTTGATGCTTGGCATTATACGTGCCACTAGCTTCCACCTTGCTAGATGTTATACACGGCAGAAGATCATGCTCTTTGTAATATCATGGCTTGTTTTTTGTAGCATTGTTGTAAATGTTTTATCATTTCTGCTGGCCCTTTGAACTCTCTTGAGTAGAATTTAATCTATATAGATCATTTCATTTTTCTACCACACTACTTCATGTCTGGTTTCTGTTGTATGTTGTACCAATCTTGATTATTATTATTTTTTTTTTATTCAAGAAAAAAATGAAAGAGTTTGAGAACATGAACCAAACCTTTGAGATGCAGTGGCAAGCCCTGAAGTAAACGCTGATTGATTCAGCCAGAGAGGTGGTAAGGTTGGATAGAGAAATCAGAACTCCATGGTGGACACAGGAAGTTAAAGAGGCAGTGAAGGAAAAGAAGAAAGCATATCAAATGCTCCTGGCAAATAAGTCAGCTTGTGCTCTTACAAAATACAGAGACAAATGTATACGAAAGCTAAACACTGTGTAAAACTGCTAAACAAAAGTCATTGGAGAACTTTGGCAAGAACATAGAAAATAAATATCAAGAAGGTGGAAAGATATTCTGGAGTTTCTTGAAGAAGCTCAATAATAGAGGAAAGAGTGCTGTAAAAGGAATTAAAGATGATAAAGGTGATATGAAAACAGGAGAAAAAGTTATCGTTGAAGTATGGAGTAATTACTTCAAAAAATTGCTAAAGGAAACAAGCAGTTAATAACTATTATAATAACGGAATTAACTCACGTCAATTATTCTTTATTCGTAGAATTTTCACCTGAGTATCACAGGCATTATCAGTACAGGTACAAAGCTAATTAAACAACACATATTCACAAAGCACCACCTAAGTAGCTAAGATTAAATTTCCTAAATTTATGTAATTATCATAATTTTTTTTTAAAATATATATATATATATATATATATATATACACAATTATATGTTATGAAAGATTTGCTGCTCTATAAAGTACTATCTCTCACAGGGTGGAAAAGACGTAAACCATCGGATCTGTTTAGATTATGGGAGTGAAGTAATGTTTCACGTGTTTCTTTGCTTTAAGTAGTCGTGCCCCAGCATCCTCTTCAAGAACAGAAGAACCTACACGTATACCTATCCCCTATATACAAGGAATTAGTGAACGCATAGCTAAGGTGTTCTCTTCTTTGGTGCATCAATCCGAAAATTGGTAAATATAGCAGCACATCACAACATCCTGCCTTGTGACTTCCTTTTTCTCTTCATAACTCTTAGCACCAGTTAGCATCATTATGTTATTTATATATGAAATACTTGGTCTGCCTTGTGGCCTCTTTCCTTCTACAGTCCCTTCCATTATTTCTGTAATCAGTCCCCCATGCCTCAAATGGTGTCCAATTAGACTTTTTCTTCTCTTATTGATGTGTTTCATTAATGACCGCTCTTCATGAACTATATTCAGAACTTCTTTATTACTTTTCTTTTCTGCCCAACTAATCTATGTGGCTTTTCGACCCTTCAGAAAAATCTCAACTTTCCTAATGTCTCCTAAGGACAAGCTCCAACATCTCAGCTATCCAGGTGTCTACCAGATTCCCTGCTGAAGTGGATTATCATATTTCGGACAAACAGGAAGATCTGCTCAGGTCCGGTTAGAAGAACACCAGTCGTACATCCAGTACCTTGAACCCGAACAGTCTGGAATTGCAGAACATGCCATCAACACCAGACATACAGTTAAGTGGAACAAGACAAAAGTCATTCACAAAAGTGAGTTCCTAATGGAACAGCTATACAAAGAAACACGTGAAACATTACTTCACTCCCATAACCTAAACAGATCTGATGGTTTACGTCTTTCACCCCTATGGGAGATAGTACTTTTAAAGCAGCAAATCTTTCATAACATATAACTGTATACACACACACACACACACACACACACACACACACACACACACACACGTGTGTGTGTGTGTATATAAGTGTTATATATGGGTGTGGGTGTGGGTGTGTGTGTGTATATATGTATGTGGTGTGTGTATATGTGTATATATGTGTGTGGTGTGTGTATATGTGTATATATGTGTGTGGTGTGTGTATATATATATTATTATTATTATTCAGGCCTCCAAGGAGTCAAAAGACTCATCGAGAAACACAAAGTCTATCATACCACTCTTTAAACTCACTGAACGTTCTCGCTCCCACCACTCCATCAGGCAATGCATTCCACGGCTCAACCACCCTCCACACAAAGAAACCACTCCTTACCCTCTTGCTCACAGTTTCCTTTCGTAACTTCCAGGGATGGCCTCTTGTCATCACTCCTTCCCGCTGATCAACCAAGCGAAAGAACTCCCCAGTGTCAACCCTGTAACCACCTCTCAACAGTTTAAAAGTCTCAATCATATCAACCTCTCCTTCTATCCACCAAACTCTGCAGTGCACATTCTCTCAGCCGATCCTCATAACTATCCTTGTACAGTCCTGAAACCATCTTTGTCATCCGTATTTGTATCCTTTCCACAGTTAATTTATCCTCTTCAAATCCTGGGGACCAAATCTGAGAAAAATAGTCCAAGTGTGGTCTGATCAGAGACTTATACAACTGAATGATAACCCTCTTATCTCTGCAGGTCAGTGTCCTTCTCATAATAGCAGCAATCCTCTGTGTTACCTTCACCACCTTTGCAATATGTCCCCTAAACTTCAGGTTTCTATCAATCATCAACCCCAGATCTCTAGTCTCCCCTACTTCCTCCAGTATAACTCCTCCCATAGAGTATGCAGCATCCCATCGATGTTTCCCAAACCTCAAAACCTTACATTTTGCTGCATTAAACTGACATCCCCATTCATTTGCCCATCTATCTAGCTTATTTAAATCCTCTTGCAGGGCTACCACATCTGCACTATTACTAATAATCCTTCCCAGCTTCGCATCATCTGCAAACAACTGAATATCCCCCTGCAATCCACTGGCTATGTCATTGATATAAAGGTTAAACAATATAGGTCCTAGTACTGAGCCTTGTGGAACCCCACTTGTAACCCTCTGCCTCCTGGAAACTGCTCCACCATACACAACTCTCTGATATCTATCAGACAGCAAATCCTGAATCCAGTTGATGAATCTGACATCCAGACCCATGTGCTGCAACTTAAATATCAGCTTATCATGTGGCACCCTGTCAAATGCCTTTGCCAAGTCTAAGAAAATTGCAGTATATGCCTTTCCCTCATCTAATGTTCTTGTAACTTTATTATAAAAGGCTAGCATATTGCTAAAACAAGAGCGTCCTTTCACAAATCCATGTTGATTCTCACAGATAACATTACCCTCATCTGCCCAATGTACACAGTCCCTCACTACTTTCTCCAAGATCTTAACAACTACTGATGACACACAGACTGGCCTATAATTAGACACTTCCAGTCTGTTACCACCCTTATGCAATGGCACTATCTTACCTTCCTTCCATTCCCTGGGCACCTTTGCCAAAGCCAGACTTTCATTGAAAAGCCACGTTAAAGGTAGTGTCAATTCCCTAACACATTATCTCAAAACTCGTGGCAAAATACCATCCAGTCCCACAGCTTTACTGACATCCAGAGTACTCAGTATCTGAAACACACTCTCCTCCTGTACCTCCAGACCTCGTACCAGTCCTATCCCTCTAGCATTAAAACTGACTTCTCTAGGACGAAATACTCCAATAAAGTGTTCATTGAACAATTCCACTATGTCCTCTGCATCAGTCACTCTATTCCCATTTTTATCCCACAATATCATTCTTCCACAGTCATCTCTCCTCCTACTGGCCACAAAGCTAAAAAATTCCCTAGGATTTTCTTTGGATCTTAGGGCCAATCTCCTCTCACATTCCAGTTTCGCTTTCCTTACCACACTAGTCACTCTTCTGGCCTGTGTCTAATATTCCTCATGCATCTCTTCACCTGTCTCCTTATATCTCTTCCATAGCCTCTTTTTCGCATGCAATTCCTGTTTAATATTGTTTGTCATCATTTACTCCAAATTGCGTCCTCTTCTTCACTCGTGGTATACAACTTACCATTGCTGATAACAAATATTCTTTCCCAATTTCCCATGCACTGGTGATATCCCGGCCTTCCAATTCCTCCTTCCATGAAACTTCCCGAAGTTGACGTCTAAGACTATTATAATCACCTGACTTATAATTCCACATAAGTTCCCGTCTCTTTGATACTCCTGCATGTCAATTCATTTTCCAAGTCAACACCATATGGTCACTCTCTCCAACTGGTGGGAGAGACGTCAACTCAGTTATTATCAACTCTTCTGATGCTATAACCAAATCCAAAATTTTTGAACCTCTTGTTCCCTCTGTTACATGTTCCCTAAGACATTTGTCCCTCAAGAATTCTAGAAATTCCATTCCCCTATTAATACATGCATCTTCCTTTCTCCAATTTATACTACTGAAGTTAAAATCTCCCATAACAATCATTCTTCTTGCATTTGCCAAACTTAGCTGTCGAAACATCTCCTGGTCCCCATCCTCTGTGCTCCTGGGTCTGTAGCAACACCCCACTAAATATCCTGCCTTGCCTACCTCTACCTCACACCATACGCTCTCAAAATCATTTGTCTCACTTCCTTCCAAATTCTCCACTCTTAGAGGACATAGGTCAACAATTATCATAAGCAGCACCCCACCACCTCGCTTTCCCCTCCTATCCTGACGAAAAATGCTATACCCAGCGACTTCTATTCCTGTTGTTATATCCCCTTCTGTGAACCACGTCTCAGTGATCACAATAATTTTTGGCCAGGTTGATGCTATCTGCGCAACCAATTCCTCTCCCTTATTCCGGATACTCCTGGCATTAGTATACAGCATATAAATGCCATTGTTTCTATACCCAGCATTATCCCTTCTAGACTCCACTGGGTTCAGTGTTACCTGACATTGTCTCCCTTCTCCCAAGTATCCATTCCCACAAGAGGCCACCCCTGCTATCATCCTCCCTGGGACACACTGACTCGTTCAGAACAGCAATCTCTCCAGATACCTACGTCCTTCCTCATTCAATTGTAAACGGTCTCTCGCCTACAACTCCTCTCTTTCCTCAGACGCACTCCAAGCATCCACATATACCAGTCCTCTCTTGTCACACATTCTCGCTATTATGCCATTCAATACCACCGCTCTTCTGCTCAGCTCATCATTATCATACCTAGGCAACACGCACACTATTTTTCCTCTCTCTGTCTTCTTCCGTACATTCTCAAGCAAAAATCTCATATCTCTCGCTGCCCGACTTACATTACCACGCAAGTGATTCGTTCCTACCATCACAATCATCTCATCCACCCTTTCACCTCTTAATTGCCATAGCCACCCTTTCTATTGTTCCTCCTGGCAAACACTCCTCACGCATCCTATCTTGAACACCACGGATCATTGAGTCGCCATACAT